>NC_051080.1:19890854-20163354 GCF_004664715.2 Peromyscus leucopus
GTCTCCCAAACTTCCATAAGCCACCTTGGCTTCAGCTCTCCCCCACGGAGGACCCGCTGGGGCTGAGTATGGCATGGGAGGCTCTGGGGGCTCTGGCTTTGGATGCTCACCAGAAAGGAATCCCTTGCCACTCAAGACTCTTTTCCACTTCCTCTAGGTCCCCTCAGGGTGACAGACAGTAACTAACCAGAGAATAGCAGGGTGGGAAGGGTGGCTCAGTCATCTGGAACTCCAGAGGACTTCAACCCCTGCCTGGCACCTGTCCCTTCCCACCTGGACATCCCTGTAAGAAGCATTTCCTTGGTCCTTTTCCCAGGTTGTGTAGTGCCTTCTTTTGAACCGCCACTAGAGGGCACCAGTGTCCCACAAATGCAAGCTTTGACTTCTTAGCCTTGGGGCCAGAATGCCAGCCTTCACCCAAGCCACTCAGACCCAGCTCCCCAACCCCGGCACCATCCAGCATGTCAGCACAGGATGGGTGCTCAGAGGCAGAACGGGGGTGTGTGTGTGTCATACTTGCACCCTCTGTTTCTGTATTGTCCTCATTTGGGACACTTCCTGCTGGGCCTGAGTCTGTGCTGGGACAAGGCCTGCTCAGAGCCACCCAGGCTGTGGAAGGGGAGGTAGGAAAGCTGTGCCCATAGGAGAGGCTTTGCTATTCCATCGGCTAGGGGCTTCCCTGGGGAGCCTGTGTCTGGAGGGTGACAGGGCCAGATGCTGCTCGGGGTCACGGAAGTGTAGATGGGAGCCGGGATGACAGACAGCTACGTGACGGTGTCGGGAACCTGAAGAGAAGGAGGAGCCCAATAAACATGACTAAGAGGGCTAATGTCAAGGACCTGCAGTCTTGTTTGGGAAGTGGAGGGCGGAGGATTGCTTGAACCCATTAGTTCTTACTTGGGTTGAACAGCAAGACATGTATTAACACAAACATCAACCCCGGTGTCCATCAGCAGAGGAGGAGGATAAAGAAAATATGTCGTACACACACAGGAGGCTTTTTTCCCCCCCAACCACCAAGCAGAACAAAGTTATGTTGTTTACAAGAGAACAAACATGACTGGAAATGATCACGTCAAGTCCACCTCAGAAGACAAATATGGCCTGTTTCCTCCATTTGTGGACCTCAGACCTTAGACAGATACGTAAATGCAGAGGTACAGGTGACGAGAAAATAGGAATGAATCTGAAGGCCAACAGGGCTGATGGGAAGGGTGAGAAGTGACACTTAGCGGAGGGTGTCAGGAGAGATCCCACCAACGGTATTATGTACTTAACCGAAATCAGTCTTTTATTTTGTTGTTGTTGTTTTTTTTTTTTTTTTGGTTTTTCGAGACAGGGTTTCTCGGTGTAGCTTTACACCTTTCCTGGATCTCACTCTGTAGACCAGGCTGGCCTTGAACTCACAAAGATCCGCCTGGCTCTGCCTCCCGAGTGCTGGGATTAAAGGCGTGCACCACCACCGCCCAGCTGCAAAAACAGTCTTACGGAGCCCAGCGTAATGAAAAGCTAAAACTAGACAAAATCAAAACATACCCAGACCTGCAGACATCTTGATTTTGGGATTTTGTCTCCAGTGCTGTGAGGAAATGCATTCCTGCTTAAGAAAACAGAAATAGTAAAATGGAGGCTGTCGGGGGGTGGGGGTGGGGGGACACCAGTCTCCAGCACCCACATCGTGGCTCATAATCATCTGTAGCTCCAGTTCCAAGGGATCTGACGCCCTCTTCTGACCTCCATGGGCACCAGGCACATATGTGGCGCACAGACACACGTGCAGGCAAAACACTCACGCACATACAATAAGAATAAATAAACCTTTAAAAGTGAGTATAATAAAAAGCTAAGAATATGGGGTTGGGGATTTAGCTCAGTGGTAGAGCACTTGCCTAGCAAGCACAAGGCCCTGGATTTGGTCCTCAGCTCTGGAAAATTTAAAAAAAAAAAAAAAAAAAAAAAAAAAGCTAAGAATGCTAGGTTCATGATAGTGGAGAGCACCCAGTCAAGAACTTGGCCCTTCTGAGGACTGTGCCATGGGACTGACTCAGTCTCCTCCTCGCCCATCACACACTCGCCTACCAACTTCACATCCCTCCAGTGGCCCTGGATGGGGCACAGGGCTGCTCAGATCACTATTCTGCAGATGAGGCAAACCGAGGCTCAGGCAAGGGCAGAGACTCCTGGGACCTTCCCACCTTGGCCTGGAGTCCTGATGGTTCATCTTGCTCCACAGAGCCTGGGCTGGGGGGGGGGGGCTCTGGTTTCAGGTCAGGTCCCAGCCTCAGATCCAGCCCATTGCTTTACTGTCGGGGAGACTCCCTGGGTGGCCAGGGATCTTCTAGTATTGAGTGTCCACAGATAATGATAATGAACAACACTGTGAGTGTGCAAACACAGGCAACTGCTGTTCCTATTTTTTGAGGGGGGCGGGGACGGGACTTGGTCCTTCCAGAGCTCTTGTGCGGCCGCCTCTGCCCTAGCTGCCTCCAACATCTTGGGTTTGGAAAGGCTCTGGGCCAGCAGGGGCCGCCTTCACCCTGTTTAAGAGTGCGGGCCTGGGGGCCAGGCTCCAGGCTGAAAGTTTTGGCAAGCACTCTGGGGTGGTTCCAGTGGGGTGGGACCAAGGTGACCATTTTGTCCCTAGAGATGATGTGCCCTCTAAACCTGTATCCTGCTAGGGCCCTCCCCATCTTGGGGCTTCTGTCTCCCCCAAAGTCTGCTATTTGGAAATGGGCCTGGAGACTAGGGGTCCAGGGAGAGAGAGGAATATGGTTGGATGTCAGGCCTGGAGATGGTGCTCAGGATCAGGCACTGTCCCTGTCCGACCCTGAAGTGAGCTCTGCTGTACACTTTGCCCTCCATCACCTGCTCTGTCCCTTGAGGACAGTCAGGGCTCGGCTAGTGCTGGGCCACCTGCACTCTGCACAGGGGTTTTATCAGGGAGGGTACCGCCAAGGCTGCCATCAGAGCCTCCGGCTACCTTAGTGGATGACGGCATCCTGAAGACTTAAAACCACGTGGATTTATGCCCTGAGTTCAGAAGTCTAAAATCAAGATCCAAAGGCTCTGCTGGCTCCCACAGCCCGGGACATCCCTTGGCTCATGGGTACATGGCTCTGTGTCTGCTTCCACTTTCCTGTGGCCATCTCGAGTCTTCTCTCCTGATTTATTTATTTATTTTTTTCAAGACAAGACTTCTCTGTGTAGCTTTGGAGCCTGTTCTGGAACATGATCTGTAGACCAGGCTGGCCTCGAACTCACAGAGATCTGCCTACCTCTGCCTCCCCAGTGCTGGGATTGAAGGTGTGCACCACCACTACACTTTTAACATTTTATTCTCTCTCTCTCTCTCTCTCTCTCTCTCTCTCTCTCTCTCTCTCTCTCTCTCTCTCTCCCTCCCTCCCTCTCTTTCTCTCTCTGTGTGTAGGTCAGAGAATAACTCCCAGGAGTAATTTTCCATTAGTCATGGCAGTCCTGTTCACCTTTACCTGCTGAGCCATCTCACTGGTCTTCTCTGCCTTTTTCAAGGATGTCCACCCCAAGATTTAGAGCCTTCTTCACAGTCCATGATGCTGAGACCATGCCACACCTATCACACGACTTCTAGGAGTCAGAATTTGAACATAACCCACAAAGTCCCCAGGCCAGTCAAAGCAGAGCTGTTTGGAATCCAGGAACTGTCTCCCAGGTCCTGGCCAGCCTGTCTTGGGGACCTATCTAGCTCGAGGCATGGACCTTACTCCCCAATTCCCGTGCCTCCCATTTGCATCTGTTAACCTGGCAGCAGCCGCAGGTGTCTGTGTGTGGTGACCTGTCCTTCAGAGCCCCTCCCGCTTGGAGGCTACCCAGGGGTCTCTGCACCCTTTGAAGCTCAGCTCTGTTGCAGAGCTGCTCAGAAGGCTCTTCAGGGACCTCCACATTAGGGAGCTACACTCTAGTTGCCTCCAAGGCTCTGCTCACAGAGTAGCTCCTTCTGGGGTCCACCAGCATCCCTGCGCAGACTTGTTATACTGTATGTTAGAATGGCTGTACCCAGGCTGGGTCTGACTCCTTGGCCCAAAATGGTCCAGCAGTAGGTAGGGCATGCATCACATGGGTGATGTGCTTGGGTCTGAAGCCTATGCCCATTGGGCTGTCTTCTTACTCCTGAGTCTGGTGGCTGTCCCCGAATGTAGGCTGACAACTCTCTCCTGGGGCAATCTCTTTAGTGCACAGCACAGCGGAGGCTCATTGCCGACCTCTGGGGTGTGGAGCTTCATTAAAACCATCCCTGCCTTTATGTGACACGTCACAAGGGCCAGGAGATGCCATCAAGATGAGATGTCAATGAGTCCTAATTCCATCTGTATGGAACTATCTGAAGATTTTTCGAGGGGAGGAGTTGGTGCAATTTTGATTATGCCATTTACTAATATAATCATTCTCAGCCTTGAACGTGAAAGCATGTTCCACTTCTGGTTTTCACAGACCTGGAGGGTCTCTGTACCTCCTCATATGCCCAAGACTACCTAGATGGTCCTCACAGGTGGGTTTTTTGAGACAAGGCGGTTGTTGGATGCAGGTCCATCCCTAGAGCCAGCCATTAGCTTCAGAGGAGAGACAGCAGGTGCCCAGGACGATGTAACTCAGTTGCCAGGTAACAAGGGTCACCATAGCAACAACTGCCTCCTTGGAGGCAGCGAAAGCCTTGTTGCCCCCCCTCCCATCTTGAAGACTAGGGTGAGGAGATGAAGATGATTATCTGTCTTCTGGAGTTTTCTTCACCTCTTGCCTCCATTGAGTTTGGGATGGCTGCTGTGGGACAAGCGTTCCCTGGGACAGGGCTGGAGCCCTGGATCTGCTCCTGGCATTTCCATAGACTTTCTTGTGTCCCAGCCTTGTTGTGCCTCAGTTTCCCCATCTGCTAAATGCAGGTGCTAACCTCTGCTTCCCTTTCCCCTTTACAATGAAGCCGGGACCCCTGGGGAGCTTCGGAGACTGAGGTGGGGTGGCAGGCTCATCTCTCTCTCTGCCCATTTCTACCCCACCACCTGGCTCTCCTGGTGCTTGTCTCCCCTGGGACGACTCTCCTGGCTCTGTCTCTCAGGCAGCCAATTACACGATTTCCTGTCACCCCTGTTGATGTCACATGTCCCTAGACTGCATCTCTTTCTCTCTGGGAGTCTCAGGACCAGGTGCTCCCGCTGTCTCTGTCACTATCCTTTATCTTTGCTAGAGTTTCTATTGCTGTGACAAACACAACCAAAAGCAATTTGGGAAGAAAAGGGTTTATTTCAGCTTATGGCTTGTAGTCCATCATCCAGGGAAGTCGGAGAAGGAACTCAAGGCAGGAACCTGGAGACAGGAAGCGATGCAGAGGTCGCGGAGGACCAATGCTTACTGGCATGCTCAGCCTGTTTTTCTAAAGCACCCCAGGACCACCTGCCTTGGGGTGGCTCTGCCCACAGTGACCCAGACCCTCCTATATCAATCAGAAAAATGTTTCACAGGCTTGCCCACAGGACAGTCTGGTGGGGGCATTTTTCTTAGTTGAGGTTCCCTCTTCCAAATAATTCTAGCTTGTGTGGTGTTGATATAAAACTGGCCAGCACACCCTCCATCCCTGGCTAGCTACCACTCTTGTGTTGCACAGACCCGGGACCACACTTTTTTACTTCTCTGTGCCTGGGTCCCCCAGTGTCGAAGTTGAAGGTCAACATGCATGTCTGCTAACTAATTGCTCAGGATAAGGAGACACCAACCTGTTCCAACCCACATGGCCCTACAATGACCAGCCGATGAGCACTACTTGAGGACAGGGCACTTCACTTCCTATAGTCTTGGGTTCCTTAACTGTCCCAGGGTAAGGGGCTGTAGGAAGAACCAATATTCATAAGTCTCCACCCAAAGCTGGCTGGTGCTCATGCTTGGCCACAGAGAGGGTATTGTCTTGGAGGCATCTCTGTCCCAGACCCTGGCCCCCATATCCTTCTTGTTGTCCTCAATTCCATTCCTGTTCTCCATCCTCAAGCCATTAAGGTTGCATTTCTCGGGGTGTTGGCTTCTGGCCGTGGGATTCAACCACCCCTATCCCCAGTGGGAGGTCCTGGCCCCAGAAGTTACTGCCAGAGGGGCCCAATTCTGACCCATTTGAGTGAGATGTGGTAAGCTGCTAGGCTTCCTTCATCACCCCCTCTTAGTTGTCATGGAAACCTCCTAGCAACCATACAAACAGGATGTGTGCAGCCAGCTTAGCGCAGCTGTAGGAAATGGGCAACTTCCTGGGGCCATCAAGGGTCAGTTGGGAGGCCCGATGACCACAGCGGCAACAAAGAGCCCTGGTGCCGCCCCAGCCACCCACCCACATTACTTCCAGTGACGATGTGTTGCTTTTAGCCCAGACACAGTGTGTTGAGGGGTCCCTCTCAGTCAGACCTGCTGTGTCTTGCCCTTTGACCTGTAGTGGACATCATTAGCTTGAGAGAGGGGTAGGCTGGTGAGGAGTGATATTCTCAGAGCTTTCATCCTCATCCTGCCTGATTCCTCAGAGGGTTCCTTTCCCAGCCCATGGGAGGCAGCATCCCATGTAGTACACTCGGACATACACACACTCTGAAGTCCCCCCAACCCCAACACGGACACACCCATGAGACACACAGGCACAAAGCCGTGCCTCACACTCTCGGGAGAAGGAGCGGGAGCAGCAGGGGATCCCTCCACCGTTTGGGACAGGTGCTTTGCAGGGGTGACCTCTGCCGGCCATCCAGCTGTATGGCAGGGTCAAGTTCTCTCTGGAGATGGCATCACCATTCCGGGGCTTTGGGATGAAGGGCAGGAACCCCATCATTAAAGGGCTGTCTAAACCTTGTTTGTCTTCTCGAAGTTGCTCCGTGTGAGTGGCGGGCTGTTATTGTCACTTTTTTTTTTAATCGCTTCTGTCGTCGCGGTGACTATCAAAATTATTCTGGTTTCTCCAATCACAGCGACTGATTTCATTATTATTCCTCTCGGCCTCCCTGGCTGTGAGCCAGCTCTTCCAGCCATTGTACATTCCACTGGGTGATTTTGTCCCTAGCAGACACTTGACTGGGCAATGGCAACGAGAGTCATTTCAGGTTGTCCCTGCTGGAAGAGGAGGGGCCTAGCGGCCTTCCGGGAAGAGGCCAGGGACACTGCTCAAAATGCTTCAGTGACAAGACTTGCTCAGTGCCCAGCATCAGCACCATGTACGGCTGGTGGCATCGTTGTAGAGTGCGTGGAACTCTGTGGGGAACTGGGTCCCGGGTCCCCAGAGTTCTCTCTGGGGAGGTTAATTTAGGGGAGTCCAGGCTCTCTACCTCTCAGCTGTACCAACAGGCCCATACAGGTATACAAACTATTTATTTATTTTACTTTATTCTGCAGACTCCCTGGGTTGTCTGGGTTGATCTCAAACTCCTCCTACCTCAGCCCGCGGTGGTGGCTGGGACGGCAGGCTTGCTCCAGGATACCAGCTTGGCATACTCGTTTTTTTTGTGTTTGTTATGACATAGACTAAGGTGCCCATGTCTCCAGGGCTGCTGGCGGTTAAGTATTCACCCACCTACACACCATACCGCTGCCCCCAGGGGGCCGCTCCTCGGCAGTTTCCCACGCAGGTGACATCCTGAGAGCGACAGCCCCCACAGAGAGCTTTATCTGGTGTGGGATTCTGCACCTGGAGTCTGGCAGCCCAGAGCCATTTCTCTCCAGCTCCTAATGCTGAACACTCTGTCCACAAGATCTGCTCTTTTCTTCTCTGTAGAAGTTGCTTCTTTTTAGTGGAAACATTTTACACACACACACACACACACATACCACACACACACACACACACACACACACACACACACACACACACGCTCTTTTTTTTTTTTTTTTTTGAAACAGGGTCTCATGTAGCCCAAGCTAGCCTGAACTCACTAGGAAGCCAAATGTGACCTTGAACTCCTCATCCTGCTGCTGTCTCCTTCCCAGGTGCTGGCAAGTACGCACCAGCTCACAGTCTGTGGTATTTCTTTCTCTTTGTGGCATTTTGTTTGTGGAGTGTGCCCCGAATTCCTCCAGTTACAGGCATGAGCTATTTAGCAAAGAGCTGCAGTGAATATTCCTTTGTGTGCACCTGACCTCAGGATTCCAGGACAGCACTCAGGATTGGATGTACTAGGAACTTTCCTATAGATTTCCAAACCTTCCCAAGAGCTAGTTATCTGGCATCTTGTGCTGGCTAGTTTTACGTCAACTTAAGACAAGCTAACGTCATCGGAGAGGAGGGAGCCTCAGTTAAGAAAATCCCCCCAAAAGATTAGGTTGTAGGTGATTTTCTTAATTAGCGATTGATAGTCCAGCCCATTGTGGGTGTGCCTACCCCTGGGCCAGTGGTCCTAGTTCTACAAGAAAACAGGCTCCAGCTAGGGCTACATGGAAAAACCCTGTCTCAAAAACAAACAAACACCCTCCCCTCCAGAAACAAAACAAAACAAAAGATGCTGAGTAAGCCAGTAAGTAGCATCCCTCCAAGGCCGCTGCATCAGCTCCTGCCTCCAGGTTCCTGCCCTGTTTGAGTTCCTGTCCTTACTCTCCTCAGAGGTGGACTAAGCAAAATAAACCCTTTCCTCCCTAGGTTGCTTTTGGTCCTGGTGTTTCATCACAGTAGTAGTAACCCTAAAACACATTTTTGTTGTTGTTGTTTCGAGGCAGGGTTTCTCTGTGTAGCCTTGGCTGTCCTGGAACTTGCTCTGTAGACCAGGCTGGCCTCAAACTCACAGAGATCTGCCCTGCCTCTGCCTCATGAGTGCTGGAATTAAAGGCGTGCGACACCACTGCCTGGCCTAAGATACATCTTAACATGCTTTTTTTTTTTTTTTTTTTTTTTTTTTTTGTTTTTTTTTTTGTTTAGAACAGTTGCAAATTTATAGTAATTCTGACAGGACCAAGTTCCAGGACACCCTGTGCCTGATTCTTTCTCACTAGCGCCAAGCATCAGTGCTGTGCATGGCATGCTGCCTCCACAAAGGATCCCCTGTAGCATTTAGATGTCGCCTCTCCACAGGTTCCTCTCACTGTGACGATATTTTTAAAGACGTTGCTAAAAGCAATGGTGACCATTATAGATTCACATGCCGTTATATGAAACAGCAGAGAAGGGGCTGAGGATGATGTGGCTTGGTAGGTAGAGAGCTTGACTAGCGTGCACAAGGCTCTGGGTTCGATCCCCTGCACTGAACAAACAGGCGGTGCACACCTGTCCTCCCAGCAGGAGGTGGGGAAATCAGAAGTGTAAGGTCATCGATGATACATAGTGAGTTCGGGGCCAGCCTGGGCTGTGTGAGAGCCTGCCTAAAAGAATGCCAGCAACAGAAAAGGAGAAAGGGGAATCCTTTCTATATTGCACCAGGAAAGAGAGAGAGAGAAGCTGTCCGGAGTGCAGCGCAGGCGGGGGGGTGTTTGTGTGTGTGTGGAGAGGTGTGAGTGTGGGTGGTGATTCTGCCCAGCTTTATCATGTGTGCAAGTGTAAATCTCCACCACCGCTGTCATACAGAACAGTTCCCATGCCAGCAGAGCGCCCTTCCTGTCAGGAGGGCCCCGAATCTCCTCTCCAGAATCACTGTCCTTTCAAGTATCATGTAAGTGGAGTCATGCCCCAGTGCTGAGCCGCTCGCTGGGGGGTTGCATCTTGATTGGCAGACTTCCCCAGAGGGGTCCCAGCTTGCTGCCTGTGCCGGGGGTTCCTTTCCTTTGCTGGACCCTGCTCCTCAACATGGGCGGGCCTCTGTCTAACCACTCTGTTGAAGGCCAGCCGGGCTGAGTCCCTGGGCCGGGGCGGGGGGTGGCGAATTGTCTCAGAGTTGCTGCAAGCCTTGCAAACAGGGTTTGCTTTGATTTTACATTTCATTCGCTGAGATAAAAACCCAGGAATGCAATGGCTGGGGTTTAGGACAATTGCACTCACACAAGATTTTTGTTTGTTTGTTTTTTGAGGCAGGGTTTCACTATGTAGACCGGGCTGGTCTTGAACTCACAGAGACCCACCTGCCTTTTCCTCCCAAGAGCTGGATTAGAGGCGAATATTTTAAGTAATCCCAATGGGCTGTTAGAGCTGTGTGAGGCTGAGGGGATTACTGGGTCGCTCTGGGCCCCCAAGTCCAGTCTTCATCTCTAGCCTTCGAGTAATCACGGTAGAGTCAGAGTAAACGCACATAGGAACTTGTTGGTGTATGGAGCATGCTCACGATACTTTAATGATATTTAGTAGCTTTACTATGTGAACCTGCCCACGGAGAGTCATTGGGTCCTTCACAAAGCGGCAATGTTATGTATATCCTTCCTAGATTGCTAACACAAAGGGACAAACTGCATGGATGTGGTTCAAACTGCAAGGTCCACAGGCCCCCTCTGGCTTCATGCCTGGTATGAATGCCCTTACCCACAGGGTGCAGGGTGCCAACTCAGCCGTGGGTTCTCCCAACAAGCCAGAGGCTGTTCAGTGAGGTCAGGAGGGGGAGAGGGATGTCTGCATTCACCTGTCACCCAGTGGGTGGGAACCCCTGTCACCCAGTGGTTGGGAACCCTGTCTGTTTTGTACCAGAAGCTGAGTCCCTGTTGAACCCTAGAGTCTTGGTCCCACCATGCTTCACCCATCTTGTCTGCTTGGTGTTCCTCCTTGGTACCCCAAGACTCCCTTCAGGCCCTGCCCCTCTTTGTGGAGGTACATTGGGCTAGTGGGAGGGAGGCTGGGAGGTGAATTGGGGTCTGAGCCTGGATTTGGGTCTGGGATGAGTCCTGGGTGGCTTTTTTATTTAAGGTTGCCTTGTCCCTGATGCCATGGGAGACTCTGAAGGCCCTCTCCCCAAGATGGCTCAGGACAAGGCAGTGTGTGGCAACACTGGGCAGACCTGAGGGTGTGTGTGTGTGTGTGTGTGTGTGTGTGTGTGTGTGTGTTACCAGGGACTCTGCAGCTGCCTGAGGGACTCCTATCTCAAAGGATGGAGCTTTGGGGGTGTGGTCAAGAGACCTGGCCATACTCAAGCAACTTCCTTTTTGGAAGCTCATGGGAGGGCCCCTCAGCGAGTCCACCCCAGATCGTCCCTCCCTGAGCCTTGGCAAGGCTGCACCCTCACTGTTCCCACTTCCCTTGAGGGGCAGTACCAGGGGCAGGCAGGCTGGCATCTCACACAGCTCTCCTAGCCTGGCCTTCCTGGCCCCTGAGTTTCTTGGCCTGTGGAAAATTCAAGGCTGAGGGCCAGGCTACCCAGAGCCCTGGGATGCAGAGTCCCACCATGCCTCCCCAGACAGCCTCCAAAGCAGATCTGGGCTGCCTTTGGAAGCCACTCCTGAGTAGGAGAATTGGCTTCCGATTGTCATGCAAATTGCAGGCTATGGTGATTAGCATATATGCATATTCATTCTGCCTGGCAGGTGGTCTGGGCTCACAGCAGGAGGACACTTCTGGCTGGTTAGGAACAGTTGGAAAGGACTGGAAGAAAGCCTGCCATTGTCTGTCCCGCCTAAGCCATAAGGTAGAAGGGCAGTTTGTCTGCAGAGGCCCTGTGGGATTTGGGGTGTCAGATGTTCATGGGGCCCCAGGATGAGCATCTGGTGACCTTGGAGAGGAGGCACAAAGGTGTAGAGGCCAGGGCACCTGCCGTGGTGAGCCACAGGCACAGTGACCCATGGCGGGGTGGGTGTCCAGAACAGTAAAAGGAAGCTGGACTAAGCTGGAGCCTGGAGCAGGATGTGCCAGTCTCAGGGCCAGGGCCACCAGGCCACTTTCTACACTCCAGCTGCAGGTGTCCCCGTCAACAGTCCAATGTGAAATTACACCGCACACCTGTGATCCTAGGACTTGATTGAGACAGAGGACCGAGAGTTCACGGCCAGTCTCAGCTGCATAGCTTCTTTGAGGCTAGCCTGACCTATCTCACAAATAGGCGGGGTAGACCAATCAGTGGGAAAGGGCTTACTCTGCAGCTGTGAGGACCTGAGTTCAGATCCTGCACTCAGCACTTCTGGAAAAGCTGGGTGCGGTGGTGTGCATGTAAACCTCAGCACTGGTGTGTGTGTGTGTGTGTGTGTGTGTGTGTGTGTGTGTGTGTGTGTGTAACAAGTGAGCTTGCTCTGAGCCAGCCAAACCAGGGTGCCCCAGGTTCTGTGAGAGGCCCTTCCCTGAGAGCCGACAGGACTCCATGAAGAAGCCTGAGGCCCAGAGACAGGTTGTCTCCCTGTGCCTCTCTCTGGTCATCTTAGTTCCTAGAGGGTCAGTCTCTGTGATGGTGTGGTGACCTGGCTGTTAGCCGCCCCGTCACCCAGCCACGCATCTCCACAGGGAGCCAGAAGGTCCCCAATGTCTCCCATCTGAGCTTAGCCTCTCTTGCTCCTACATCCACACCAAATACCTGTTTAAGCATCCTGCGGGTCCCTCCCCCTCCAGCCCTACTCTTGTCCCGGAATCAGCAGCCCTCTCCTCCATTCCTGCTCAGCTTCTCAGGCTGAGGACCCGGTCTTGGTTTTCCCACTGCACTGCAGACTTACTCTCTTCCACCCAGGCTGTTCAGGTGGAGACAGGGTCACAGTAGCTGCTGGGCAGGGAGAAGGTCTCTGTGTTCCAAATGTGGCTTTTCCAGAATCACCACTTACCTTCTGACCTTCTCAGGGCGTCACCAAAAAATAAAGTCTGTTATGGATGAGGAGCCACGGACCTAAAAGCAAACCAAATGTTTGCTGTGTGGCAGGGGAAAACAGGGGGAGGCAGGAGGAGGCACAGGGAAGCAGGGGGAGGCAGGAGGAGGCAGGGGGAGCAGGGAGGCAGGGGGAGGCAGAGGGAGCAGAGGGAGGCAGGGGGAGGCAGGAGGAGGCAGGGGAGGCAGGGGAGGCAGAGGAGGCAGAGGGAGGCAGGGGAGGCAGAGGGAGGCAGGGGAGGCAGAGGAGGCAGGGGAGGCAGAGGGAGGCAGAGGGAGCAGGGGAGGCAGAGGGAGGCAGGGAGAGGCAGAGGGAGGCAGGGGAAGTAAGGGGGAGCAGGAGGAGGCAGAGGAGCAGGGAGGGGAGCAGGGGAGCAGGGGGAGGCAGGGGAGGCAGGGGGAGGCAGGAGGAGGCAGAGGGAGGCAGGGGGAGGCAGAGGGAGGCAGGGGGAGGCAGGGGAAGGCAGGAGGAGGCAGGGGGAGGCAGAGGGAGGCAGGCGAAGGGCAAAGGAGGGAAGTTTCTACGAGGCGTTGGGTGGGTGGATTGTTTCACAGAGACTATACAGAGGCCAGGCTAGCCCAGTGCAAAGGGCAGCAGGCTCCTGTCCTGATGCCATTATCCTCTTTATTCATTTTAAAATTTTAAAAGTCTTCATTTCGTTGAGACAGGGTCTCTCTGTGTATCCCTGGTTGGCCTGGAACTTGCTTTGCAGTCCAAGCTGGCCTTGAACTCACAGCAATCTGCCTGCGTCTGCTTCCCAATGCAGGGATCAAAGGTGTGCACCACCATGCCCAGCTTGCCGCAGTCCTTTTTGAGGGCCCAGGTGCTGGCCTGTACACCAGGGAGCTAGTTTATAATGATATACGCTTCTCGCAGCGTCCACAGGCTCTTTGAGTCTAAATTTCTGCCATCATAATAACAAAGTTTCTTGGAGTCAAGACCTTTAAAAAAGAATGAAAAAGAAAGATCGAAATCTCATGGGGATCATCAGGTAGGGGAGCTAGGCTGGTGTGGAATCAAGCTCTCAGAACCTTCTGGAGGTAGCTGTGCTTGGGGCTGCAGAGGGGAGAGGGGGCACCCCTCCTTCTGACATTCCATTTTAATAACATTCCACGTGCTCTAATTAAACCTTCCGTGCTCCCTTTGAAATACTAGCAATTACAAAGATGAATAATTGCATAATAAATATTAATTTGCATCATGGTAATGAGGCCCAGAAGCATCCTGCTGTTAAGTGAGAATTTAGCTCTTTCCTCTCCCTGAGTAGGGGGAGGGGAAGAGGTGGGGACACTCCTGCCCAGGAGGGACTCTTAACTACCTCAGGCTGCAGGGGTGGGTTGTGCTGGATGTTCAGAAGCCGGAGTCCCACCTGCCTCCACTGTTCGATACTGGAGTGTGCATGGCTGCCTTCCTCTGGGCCTCAGTTTCCCGAATAAACAATAACAACTTGCAGGGCAAGGTGGGTGCAAAGGTCCCCGCTGGCTCCAGCGGTCTAGGACACTGACTGGAAGTTTCTGAGGTTGCGTTAATGAGATCCAGCTCTCTAGTCAGGCTTGCTGCCTGTCAGCAAAGCTGCCAGAGTCTGAGGGCCCTGAAGCCTGCCCTGTCTGAAGGGGCTGTACAGAATTGTCTTTTCCCATGAGCCTCTGAACAGTCATGTCCCAGGGGAGCTGCATGACTGGAGCATTTTGCTCTCTCTGGAGCCCCAAGCCTGTGTTAGGAGACAGTGACCAGCCACTGAGTGCTGACTGGGGGTGGGGGTGGGGAGTGAACCCTTGGTCCTTGCACATGCCAGACAGGCACACTCTCCCACCAAACCTTCCCTCCAGGCCCCCAGGCCCAAGCCTGGCCTCCCTGGCTGTACAAACCTTTGGACTCCTTGAAGAGGTTTCACTGTTATTCACTCTTAGGTGCCTCCTAAAGGCTGTGCAGACCTGGAGAAGAGGCCTGGGCACACGTCCCTCTGCTCTGGTGGCCTTGTACTTCCAGTGTTGGAGATGACGGTGGCGTCTTCACCTGCTCCACCCTGGCCAGGCAGGTGCAGCTTTGATTTGACAAAGTCGTTTTCCTGAGGTGAGAACGTCCCTCCATGTTGGGTCTATAAGTCAGCTCAGTTTCAGAGGATGCGGTCCAGGGTGCTTCCGTCCAGTTGTTTAGGACCAGAGGGGAGGCAGACTGTCATGGTGGGAGCATGTGACAGACTAAGGAAGCTGCTTGACATATGGAAGCCAGAAGCAGAGAGACAAAGACAGAGACAGAGGGACAAAGAGAGAGACAGAGACAGAAGGAGGAGGAGAGGAGAGACAGACAGAGACAGAGACACACAGAGAGACAGAGAGACAAAGACAGAGACAGAGAGACAAAGAGAGAGACAGAGATAGAGACAGAAGGAGGAGGAGAGGAGAGACAGACAGAGACAGAGACACACAGAGAGACAGACAGAGACAGAGAGACAGAGACAGAGACAGAAGGAGTAGGAGAGGAGAGACAGAGAGACAGAAACAGAGACACACAGAGAGACAGAGACAGAGAGACAGAGACGGACACAGAGAGAGACCTCTAGTGCCAGACTCCACTTGCTGAAGTTGCCACCGTCTCTCAATAGCCACTTCAGCTAGGAACAGATCACGGGACAAATCCAAGGATAAGGTCGGAATCCTCATGATCCAGGTGCCTCGAGACCCTGTATCTGAGTCCAACTCAATACACAGCTCTTCAAGGTGTTTTCTGGACCCAAACCCCAGCATCCCTTGTCTGCTCACCGGAGTCTATAGGAGATAAGTCACCTCAAAAAATGCTTCTAGAATACACACTGCCCCTGGCCTTGGGGTCCCTCTAACCTCTTTCTCTCTGGATCTGCTGCCAACCAGACCAGGGCAGATTTGTACGTGTTTTCTGCAGACTCTAATCTCATCAGAGTTATTATACCTCCACGGCTGAGGGGTTTCCTTGTGCAGAAATGTAAAGAGCTCCCTTCCTTTCTAGATTGACAGGGTCTGTGGCCTCCCACCCCGGTGCCACTGAACTCTGCTGGGGCAGCTGTGGTTCCCAGGGCCCTCTGCGCCTCCCTTCCCTACTCTGCCTCCTTTTTGCCCTAAGGAATCTCCGCCCCAGACACCAGCCTTGGATGAAGTCTGTGAGTCTGGCTGAAGGTGGGAGACCTGAGGGTAGCTTGGGGTAAAGAGTGTGGGTGAGGGGTCTGAGAAGCCCAGCCGGGAAGGTGCTGCCGTGCAAATGTAAGGGCCTGACTTGGTCTTCAGCACCCATGTTACACCCAGGAGCAGAGGCTCGTGTATGTAACTCAGCGCTGGGCGGGGGGGAGGGGGCAGAAACAGGTGGGTCCCTGGGTTAGATCCCTCATTGGCCAGCTATCCTAAGGGACCTCATGAGCTCCTGTTCAGTGAGAGACTGTCTGTAAAAAGTGGCTAAGACCCCTAGTGATAGTGGAGAGGGTACCCGACTGGCCATCTCCTGTCATCAGACTGGTGACTACCTTATAATTGTCACCAGAGAGCCTTCAAATAGTAACTGATGGGAGCAGATGCAGAGATCCCCAGCCAAGCATTGGACCGAGCTCTGGGAGTTCAAGTGAGGGATGAAGCATTGTATGAGCCGGGGGGGGTCAAGGTCATGATGGGGAACCCACAGAGACAGTTGACCTGAGCTCATGGGAGCTCATGGACTCTAGACTGACAGCTAGGGAGCCTGCATGGGACCAACCTAGACCCTCTGCATGTGTGTGACAGTTGTGTAGCTTGGTCTGTTGGGCCCCCAGCAGTTGGATCAGGACCTGTCCCTGGTGCTTGAATTGGCTTTTGGGAACCTGTTCCCCATGCAGGGATGCCTTGGCCAGCTTTGATGCAGAGGAGGAGCTTGGTCCTGTCTCAACTTGGTGTGCCATGCTTTGTTGACACCCATGGGAGGCCTGCCCCCCCCAGAGGTGGATGGGTGGGGGGTAGATGGGAGGCAAGGGGAGGGAACAAGAGAAGAGGAGGGAGGGGAAACAGTGGTCAGTATGAAAAATAGATGAGAAAATTTTAATTAATAAAAAAAAAAGTGGAAGCCAGGCGGTGGTGGTACACATCTTTGATCCCAGCACTCGGGAGGCAGAGCCAAGGGGATCTCTGAGTTCGAGGCCAGCCTGCTCTACAGAGCAAGATCCAGGACAGGCACCAAAACTACACAGAGAAACCCTGTCTTGAAAAAAAAAGTGGGATGGAGAGTGATGGAGGACACCTACTCTCGACCTCTAGTTTCCACATGCATGCACTCCTTGTGTACACACACCCACAGGAACACACATGTTTATTGGATATACATGCCCTTCGCACATACATGTACACCTACACACAAAGAATGTGGATGAGATTTAACACACCAAGAGGCGAGGCATGGCCTCAGGTGGATTTGAAACTTATCTGTGCTGGTTGTGTTGGCACACACCTGTAATCTTGGCCCTCGTGGTGGGAGGGCAGAGGCAGGAGGATCTTGAGTTTGAAGGCAGCATAGGCTGTGTAGTGAGTTCAAGGTCAGCCTGTTTCAAATGAAGATAGTCTTGTTTCCATGCTGTGATCCCGTGGAGACAGGGCCATGTGGGGTCACAGTGGAACGTGAAGATGGGGATGTGTCAGGGGGCAGAGAGGGGACTGAGGTGGGAGAGTCTGCACATAGTAGAGCTTGTGTCAGGGAGATGGGGAAGGAGAGTTCAGCAGAGGTCAGGATCCCTGAGAATTAGACTGGAGACCCCGGGATCCAGAGGAGGATTGATCTATATGGCAGGAAATCCCCGAAGGTGCTGTGGAGATGGTGATGCTTAGGAAAGCCAGGCATGTGGGGAGGTGGCTGCAGCTGTCCCCTGCCCAGGAGGGCAAGGAAGAGTCTCCTGAACTTAGCCTTGGGGTCCCTGGAGACAGTGGGCATCTTGGCTGCAGTGGCATGGTCTGGGTGGAACTCTCTGGGTGCTGAGGTAGGTGGGGGCTCCTTTCACTTCCCAGAGCCTCAGTTGTACCGTCCGTAAAATGGGACAAGCCACTTGGGAGTGCCTGCTTTTCTTCTACCCTTTGGCTCTCCTGGAGTTAGTCTCCAGTGTACCTAGCTTGAGGATTTGACCCCAGCTCCTGGGGCTCTCTGTCTGTGTCACGCTGTGGTGTTACACGCTCTGGGAAAGACAAGACACAGTAGGTACAGAGGACATCTGAACATCCCTGACGCTGGCTGGACCCTCCTCCTGGGACTTCACTGCATGGAGGTCCTGCCCCTTTCTGATTTTGCAGGGCTGGAGAGGAATTCTAATCAAGGGCAGATTTGTCCTGGAGGAGCTGGTGCTCTCCGCTCCCGGGTCACAGATACTCGGGGTGTGTTTGTGTCTGGGGTAGGATCACTGTCCAGGGTTGGAAGCCTCTGGTAATTTCCAATGGGATTTGCTCGTTTTGCCATGCTTCTTCTCCTGCTGGCCCAGAGCAGCTTCCAAGAGGGAGGAGGCCTCACCTCTGCCCACGCCCCCTGTGCGCAGTCAACCCCAGTGCCAGGAACTCTGGCTTGCTGTCTGGCTTCTGCAGGGCCACCCCTGGTGTGGACGGTCACCTTCCCACTGTCTCACTGACACACTTAGCCCTGCCTGTGTCTTCCTTCGCAGCCACTGTGGTCAGGCGCCAGCCGCGGGAGGCCGACCTGTGACTCTCTCCAGCTATTCCAGCATGGGCACCTTGGCCTTCCGGGCCCTTCACAGTCTTACCTGTGGCCCTTGACCTCTTCCGCCTGCTTCTCCTTCTGCTGGCTTGTTGTGAGTGCCTGGTCCTCTGAGCCACGCAGCTACCATCCTGGAGAGGTCAGCCGCATCCCCTTGCAAAGGTCCTCCCAGCTGGGCTCGCTGACTCTCTGCACCCCGATGGAGGGCTGGGAGGTGATGAGACCCTCACCTGAGTATCCAGCCCCTACCACCTGTTGTTTATAACTCTGCCTTAATTGCGTGTGGCCACAGGGAGGAGGTAGAGGTTATGGGTTATGGGAGGGGGTTCCATCTACGCACTAAGAAGAAGCCCTCTCCCCTGCTGGGTAAAGGCTTTCCAGGCTCATTCACACCCCTGCATGTGAACCTTCACCTACACTCCGTAGGAAGCCCAATAAACTCATGGGTTCCCCAGAGAACACTTTGGTGGAATTGTGTGTGCCTCCGTTTGTCATTGGGACCTTAGGAGAAGGGTGACCATTGCTTACATCCACTCCTGAGGAGGAATTTTGGCAACATGGCTCTATGTTGCTAAACTCCAGATCTTGCTGTTCCCAAAAGGCAGGCAGAGGGCTACCCCAGGGCCTTTGCGCCTGCTGTGTTCCCCCCAAACTCCTGGGAGTTCACGTAATAGCTCTCTCTCTCTCTAGGCTGAGGTCAAGGTAAAGGACTGACCCAGGCCTCCCCAGTAGTCCCCTCTTCTCCCCTTTCTCCCTCTCTTCTCGCTCTCTTCCTCCTTCCCTCTCCCTTTCCTCCTTTGTCCCCTCCCCCTTCCTCCTTTTCTCACCTTAGAGTTCTGCTGGGTGGTTTCAGAAAGGTTCACTCTGCCCAGGGGATTAGCCTTGGCTGTATCCTAGAGCTCTGTCTCTGATAACACTACATCTATGACCCCTGTGCCTCCCACATGTGGGCCGGTCGGGCCCTTCAGGCCAGGGCCCTGGTGCCTACAGCTGGCACAGGCCCTGAGGGGTCAGGGTACTGTTCTACATCTGACCCTGTGAGCTTTAATCTGCCCTGCAGTCCCCAAAAGTTACCTGTAGGGGGCGGCCTTGCACCGAGGTGGACAGGCCTTATGAGCTCTTCCCATTTGCCAGGATCCGGTGTAGCTGATAGGTGGGACAGCCTTGCAAAGCCCTTGTTCCACGTTTATTAGAGTCAAGTGTGTCAGGCCACAGCGAGCATAGTGCCTCCCCACCTGTCCATCCCAGCCCTGACCTGCTCTGCTGTCTCTACCTTTGTGGCCGGAGCACTTGGGGGACATTTGTCATAGGCAGATGGGGGGGACTGTCAGAGTCTAAAGCATGCCCAGGAAGCAGGGCGGCTCTGGCCCTGGGGGAGAGTGCTAGATAGAAACTCAGGGTGCTGGGGCGGGAAACCTGGAAGAGCCCCTGTTCCTAGACAGCTTGTTGGGCCAGTTCCTGTCACCTGTGGCTACACCCTGGCTATGCCTACCTTCAAGATGTCAGAAGATATGTGGAGAAGAAGCTTGTGAGCGTTGGAGATGTTTACCACTAAACATGGAGCTCCCGTCACCATGGCAACAGCCCAATCCTCTCAGATCCCCACATCTGCCCAGCACCTGGCTTTTCTTAATTTGAGTCTCAGGCATTGACTCATGGAGCCTCCCGGCATCCGGGAATTCAGTTTGTAATTATCCCATCCCCCAGGTGGGGAAACTGAGGCTGAGAGAGGTCAGAGACCCAGGGCTCCCATCAGGGTGGTGCCCCTGCGGTTTTCAGCTAGAGGGCTTCTTGATGGCAACCTCTACATCCTCCCCTACTAGCTTCTTGGGTGAGTGGCAGCTCATGGTCCACTTTGGGAAAAGGTCCCAGCTTGCTGTCTTCAGGTCCAGAGTGGGTTGTGTGGGACCTGCTGGGTCACATGTGGCTCCCGAGTGTTACTGGAGGGGCAGAATTCTGGTGATGCCATGTGCATGGATGCATGGGGCAAGAGGCAGACAGGCCCCTGGGTTTGGGGGAGAAGGTTACAGAAAGGGGTAAGGAGGTTCTGCCCCTCACACCCGGGTCTCAGGATGTGCGAGCTCCTGCAAATCCTGTTTCTGTCTGTGGTATGGGCTGCTCTGGATCACGCAGGAACACATTGTAGGTTCCTCCTTCTGAGCCGGCCTCAGCCTCCTGCCCACACGCACACACACGGCTGCCTTTTCCCTCAATGGCTGCCTTCCCGAGGGACTCCTCTGAGAGGCTCTCTGCCTGGGGTGACCCTAGAGGTCAGATCTGGCTGTGGCTCCATGCAGCACACTCCCTCCCTGGATAGGGCTACTTCGAAGCGTGAACCCTGGCAGAGAAGTGAGCCTGGTAGAGGCAGGAGCCCCCCAGACCACAGTCCACCCTCCCAGGCTGTTCCTTCAGGAGATCCTCTTGTCCCCAGGTTATGCAGGGCTGCCTCTGACTGGTCAGAACCGGCAGAGGAGGAACTTGACCCCAAATCTTTATCCTGGGCCCTTCCTCATCCATGGTTCCCCAGGATGGACAGGGAAGACAACAGGGTGGGACAGCGAATAGCAGATGCTGTGTCAGGGCTGATTCATTAATGTCACAGGTGTCACCCGTGGACCAGCGGCTTGCGCTGTCTCCAATGTCCTCTAGAGGGTCTCTAGGCAGCGTGGCTAACAGGATGGTGGTTGGTTAGAGGCTTCCAGGATTTCCCAGGCCTCTGTCCCCACAAGGGTTCCCACCTGCCTGCCACCTCATAGGCTCCCGGGGAGGAGTAATTACCGATGCACCAAAGCGCTTGTCCCGCGGCTGTCAGGAGCCAGCAGCCTCATTTACCCTGCTAACTGCAGGCCTGATAAGTGCAAACATGGTCACATGACCCCAGCAGAGGGCTGCTCCATTAGGCCGAGGACAGAGAAACACCAACAGCTTTGGGACTGTTTCCACCCTCCAAACAAGACTTCCCGCCCTTGCCGACCCGACTTTGTGCCCCTTACTCCCCAGGTACTGAGGCACCCTTAATATTGGGATCCCAGCGTGGCACATACAACTTGCTCAAGGAAAGGCTGGTTCCTCTGGGGGCTATACCGTGCTACCTGCTCTGGCCTCTTCATCTCCTCTCTTCAGTAGGGAGAGGTGAGGGGGAGCTGAGCAGCCATCCAGGGCCTGAGGAGCAAGCTACATTAGGCCTCAGCCCTGTGCAGTCTTTGGCTTTTACTCTCAGTGAGGCGAGGAGGCCTTTGGATCTCAGAGAGAGGCTGAGATGAGGCTGAGAGTTTCAGGGACCAATAATGGGGCCAAACTGGGGACCATTAATCTGTGACAAGCAGCTGCCTTCTGAAGCAGACCCAAGAGACACTCTGACTGGGACACAGGACGTGAAGGGAGGCTCCAGGATAGCTCAGGCATAAGCCAAGAACTGGAGCCCACTTTCTGGGACAGGACAGGTGTGGAGCTCTGGGAGCCACATCGGCTTGCGCTGACTTGGATGCAGTTGCCATGGAGTCCGTGTTTCCACAGTTTACCTGTTGGAACTTTAGTTCTTAGTTACTTAGTGGGACTTTTGGAGGTGATGAGTGAGGCTCAGCCCTGAGTCTTGGATTAAAGTCCTCAGGGTGTGGGTGGCCTCGGGTCTCAAGTTCTGGGCATGACAGAAACGCTCTTGTCCTTCTGCCTCCTGCCATCAGATGGGGCGGCTTCTGAAGCCCTCCCTAGATGAGAGTACCCATGACCTGGGACTCCCGCATCTTCAGAACCGAGAGCCCAGTTAACCTCTGCTCATTATCAATCACCTGACTTGGATGTCGCATTGTAAGCACAGGTGAGTCCGGCAGGGCCGGAGGCAGTCTGGGGATGGAAAGGCGAGTTTCACCTGGCTCTGCCTCTTCATCTACCTCAGGCAGGATTTTCCTGGGTCATTTGCTGTCAAAGAATGCCACCAAATCAGGGGACTATGATGCCACAGTCTGTAGGCTTAAACAGACAACCATTCTCTCTTTCTCAGTCTGAAGGCCAGAAGTCTGCAGCTGAGCTGTGCATAGGACTGTGATTCCTCCGAAGTACCCAGGAAGAGGGTCCCTCCTGCCTCCTCTGGCTCCCGGTTTTGCTGGAAGCGGGGACATTTCCCTGGTCTTGTAGGCCCAACTCTTCCCAACTCTGCTCTGTAGCCACACCGCCTCTTTCCTCCCTGTGTTTCCACATCCACAGTCCCTCTTGTTTGTATCTGTACCCACCCATCCAGCATGGCCTCATGAGTGTCTGCTCACATCTCTCCTCTCTTGTCCCCCTCTACACTAGCCTTTTGTTTTCCTGGAACATTCCATGTTTACCACTCAGGGTCTCTCCGAAGTAACAGACAAAGCAGTTCTTCACAGTGAAGTGGGTGGTGGGGGGCATCCCATGGGTGGCCTGAGCTCAGCGGGTCACCTGCCTGGCATCGTATGTGAGTGCCTTGCCTTGCTGTTGCTTCATTCTTGTGAGGCAGGTTGATGAAGGAGGTGATGTGCGGGACAGTGATGGCCCTTCCTGGGGCTGTGACTACATCCTCTCATCTGAGAGGACAGATTGGTGTCCCCAGAGTCTGGAGTCACTGCTTCCAGGACAGCAGGGCTTTGCAGAAGTGGAGGGTGGGTGGTGTCAGGCGAGTACCAGGCTCTTGTTCCGGGATTGCAAAGATCAAGGACAGAACACTGCCTGAGTCCCAGGTGACTGCACCAGGTACCTGCCTACTGACAGGGAGTGGGTTGTAGAGAGGGGCCCAGGACAACTCAGAAGCCAGCTGCGGGGGTTTCGCGCATCCTGTCAAGCATTTACTCTGGACACAAATTGCCTTTCTTCTTTTCAGGCCTATTTCAGGCTTGGCAGACCCATGAATATTTGATCAGAGAAATCATTTTCTCGGCATTTGAGGTTGGAGGGGGCCCAGGAGGCAGGTGTCCCCTAGGGGACAGGAAGAGGCTGTTCAGTGCTGAGAAGGGCCGGCTTGGGACTGAGCCAGCTGCAAAGTATTGCTGGCTCTTCTGGCTGGTGAGGGCAATGGGTAGAGGCTTCTCTAGTCTAGATGCAGGTTTGACTGGACTGGGGCAGGGGAGCTCCCAGCATCCAGGTCCAGGCAAGGACTGGATACTAGAGGGTTCAGCCTGCGGTTGGTGGGGTGGGCTGGATGCACCCCCAGAGTGTCATTATAAAAAGACGACCCATCATAGACGTCTTCTGTGTAGCTAAGTTCTGCTCCAAGAATACACTTGATCTAGAAGTCACCTCAGATAGCATCCAAGTCCCTCCTGCTGATGTCAGTGCTCCTACATCTGTGGGAAGATGGGGCTGATCAAGCTTTGTGCCTGCACGTGGGTGTAGCTTGGAGCAGGGGCGTGGTGTGTATCCACAGAGCCTGGATGTTCAGCTGGCTCTGAGCTGGTGCTGGGTGCTCTTAGTTACTTCTCCCTCTTTCTGGCTGAGAGACAGGAACTGCTTTCATCCCCACGTAGTGCCCTGACTCTGGTCAGCAGGGGCATGGCGCCTCTCTTCCAGGTTAGCGACTCTCTCGAGAGCCAAGTCCTCCTCTGCAGGTGTTGTGGGGGAGGGTTGAAGGAGCTGAAATCCCTGCTGGCACGTTTTCGTCTTCCCACTAGGCTTTCCAGCTCTGGCTTTAGCTACCAAATCTGCCCTGAATCTCACATTGCCAAAGGGACATTATGGAGGTTAGAAGATTAGGACCCTGCAAGTAGTTAATTGTCCTGGATCATCTGGGTGAGATGACATGGTCACAGGGTCTTACAAGAGGTGATGCTGAGGCAGGAGAATAGTGTGGACAGTTGGTTGGTCTGAAAGGCCTTGTGCAAAGCCTTAAAAAAAAAATCAGCCCTGGGTGATACAACAGATGAGGCCATCTATGTCTGGCTGCTGTCATGACGCAGTCACTCCTGAGTGTCTGCAGGTGGCTTGCGGCTCATTCCTGCATGGAGGCTTAGAATGCCCGCAGACATAGGATGTATGAAGCTGGATGTAGAACTACACATGAGAGCGAGCATGTGCAGTAAGGCCCTGTGAAGCTCTTTTGTCTTTGAACTGAAGTTACTCCAGAAGGAAGCCACGCCTTTCAAGGCTGATTGACAGGTGAGGACTTCAACAATTGTGGGACAGTTGGAATGTTGCAGATCTAGAGCCTGAAGGTAGATTATCTTTGGCTGTCTTTAACTCCCTTAAATGACCAGTTATTGTCCACCTCTGTATGTGGTCTAACAGCCCTGGGACTATTAGGCAAATCAATGCTTTGGAAGGTATGAAGAGACCCCTAGCTTCCACCAACCCAAATGCTAAGAATGTCACCTGACAACATCTGGTACCCACAGCAGAGATGTCCCCACTCGGCTGGAACCCACCTGATGTTGGACCAGTGGACTTGAAAGTATCGATTTACAATGACTTTCTTTGCTCTGTTAATAAAAACTTCGTACTACTGCTGCATGACTAACTTGAATGTGTTCCTGGGCCGTTGTTGCTTGTCCCTGACCCCAGAGAGAGTGCTCTCTTATCCCCTTTGAGGATGTGATTTTGCATTCACATGTACCAGACGCACACAGCTACCTGCTGCCAGGTGAGTGGGTGACGTGGGCGGGGAAGGAGGCCTTCCTCGACACCTGTTCCCTACCTGCCTGGATATTTTTAGCTCTGGCGTTGTCTTCACACGTGGCTTTGTAGGTTTGTAGTAGCAGTTTGGAAAGCTGTTGCTGAGTAGGAGGGGACCTTTAAGCTCCCTAGTCCTTGGGAAGGCTCCTGCAGTTCGGGGCATCTGGAGGCGTGGTGGAGGACCTCCTACCAGTTAGTGCCAGGGGGTGAAGGCCAATAGAGACAGCAGGATGCAGTGGGGGATGGTTTCAGTCTCTTAACCCACAGGGGCAAGGACTGTTGGTAGACAGGACGTAGATTATTTGGGGTTGGCCAGCCATGTTGGAGTCAGCTCATGTGGTCTTCCCATCTGGCTTGGTGCTGTGAATATCTAAACTCTCCTGAGCTTGGATGTGGTAGCTTGGGGTGGAGGCCCAAGTGTGGGGAACACATTTTGCCATCTGTCCTGGGACCCCACAAGCTACTGCATGGACCAAAGGGGAGGTTCCAGTGGGAAGAGGATATCCCAGGGGTAAAAGGGGTGGTCCCAAGGGCAGAAGGGGAGGTCCCTGGGCAGAAAGGGAGGTCCCTGGGGGAGAAGGGGAGGTCCCAGGAGCAGAAGGGGAGGTCCCAGGAGCAGAAGGGGAGGTCTCAGGGGGAGAAGGGGAGTTCTGGGGCAGAAGGGGAAGTGCCAGGGGGAGAAGGGGAGGTCCCAGGTGCAGAGAGAAAATTCCTTGCAGACCTTTGCTGGGCAGACCCTGAGGTGGCTCAGCAACTGCCCTGTGTTGTTTTCATCCCCTCACTCCATATCTCTGTTCTGTTCTCAAATTCTCTCCAATCACTTGGTCTCTTCTCTGGCTGTCACTGGGTTGATCCCATCTCATCCACCTGCCACGTAGTCATCAAGAGCTATTTGCCATCAAAGACACTCCTGAGAAAGAGCAGGGACAGGGTGGGGACATGTGCCCTGGTTAGAAATGGAGACAGAGAGGTAAGCAGACACAGGGGTATGGCAGTGAGTGTTTGAGATGTCGCTAGCAGAGCCTCAAGTCGGGTGGGCTCACCTCCTCTTTTCTTTTACCAGATGCTGGACGTCTGTGCCCTTCCTCAGCCCCACAGTTTCCCAAACTATAGGTTTTGGTGGGCTTGATCACTAATGCCCCAGGGAAGAGCCCAGAGGGAGAGGCTTCTGGTCAAGGGTAACTTCTACTGTCAGCTAATACCTGGAAGGACCTAGTCTAAACTTTATCCTTCCTTCTAATGGTGAGAAGGGAAACCTAACCTTTATGTTCTCAGCCTCCCTTGCAGCTAGACATGGCCATGTAACCCAATGAGAAGTGAGTAGACTTGCTTTGGGGGAAAGACACCTTCTAATGAGAAGACAAAGGCTTCCAGGGAGACACCTCATGACTTGCAGTCTTTAGCTTTTCTCTTCATTCTTTTTGGAATATGACTGTATAATTTGGATACACAGCAGTTGTGCTATACCCTGAGGGGAGAGAGAGTCATTTCATCAAAGGATGTCAGATCAGGAGCTGATGCAGAGGTCATGAAGGAGTACTGCTCACTGACTTGCTCCCATGGCTTGCTCAGCCTGCTTTCCTATAGAACCCAGAGCTACCTGCCAAGATGTGTCACCACCCACACTAGGCTGGACCCTCCTATAACTGTCATTTATAAGAAAAAATATTATATAGAGTTGCCTACAGGCTATGATGGAGGCATTTCCTCAGTTAAGATTCCCTCTGCCTAACTATGTCTAGGTTTGTGTCAAATTGACAAAACCAACTGGCATGGTGTATCTGCTAAGTCTGCTGGTTCTGTGTCCTCCTGGTCCTCTTGAGTATGGGAACTATGCAACTGAGCATGTGCAAGAATGGGTGGTATACAGAGAAACCCCTAACCCATCCTGAGAGCAGAAAGGCTTCCAAGAGTGGGTGAAACTTGAAGGTTTCAGTTAGAGTCTACACCTCTCCCTAGAATTCACCACCCTCCCTCTCCCAGCACCTGTTCCCTGGGCATCCTCAGGGCCTGCCCATCAAAGTTGCTGGCTATGATTTTTGCTGTGGGGTGGCTGGCACTGGTGGGAGAAGCAGCCTCATAGGTGGAGGAGGGTGGGGAATGATATTGAGGGCTCGGAGTACGAAGCTGGGGGCTTCTGTGCTGTTGGGAGCCACAGAATGGGCATTGTGGTGCTGGGGCCTGGCTGAAGGTCACAAGAGGGTTCCTCAGCACGCTGTAGGGCTTGAGGGGCAGGCAACTGCATGTAGCAAGGGCCCAGGGGGTTTGGGAAGGAGGCAGGGAAGAGCCATGGGTTGCAGGTGGGAGAGAAGCAAGCATGTGCCTGGAGGGACCCTGACTGGTGAGACTTTGGATGTGTCCCCAGGGTATAGAATGAGCAGACCCCAGATCCAGGCTCTTAAAGGACTTCATAAGACTGTATTCTCATGGCCCTGCCTGCTGCTAGTTAAGCACCCATTGCCACAGGTAGTCTCTGAAGGCTCCAGGCACTTGTAACTTTCCACGGTCCTGGGCCACCCCAAACCCTGGATGACGCCCCACAGTCTCGCAGTATCCTCTCTTCTCTGTCACCCTGCTCACCAAATTTAGCAGCCAGTAAACAGAGCCTGGTTTTATTTGCTAAGACTTTGGTTCCAAACAGGGTCAGGAGACTGAGGCCTGGAATGGATGGATATCATTCAGCTCACTCCTGGGACAGGGCACCATGTCACATATGAACCCCCAAGTCTACCGAGCACCCTTTTCAGATCGTAGGATCTGATCTCTGGCTCTCGGGCTGTTGGCCACCAGGGCTCAGTTCCTGCCTGGAGCTGGCTGAGCGCTGACGTAGGTACTGACCACAGCGGCTCTAATGTTCCCCATAATTGCATTCCCAGGCCCAGGAAACTCTCTCCTGCCTCCCAGAGACATGCAGAGAAGGCCAGTAATTAGATCTGCCTTTCCAAATCACTCCTTTTTCAGAGTTGGAAGTAATTTTCTGTCTGGGAATAATTAACTTTGAGGACCTGGGTGAAGTCTGCGGGAGGAAGAAGGTGGCTGGAAGCCTCACTGAAGAAGGTTGGGAGCTAAGCCTTGGGCCCTGGGTGGCCCACGTCAGAACCGGGCCCCAGGTATCCAATTACCTAGTGGTCCTGCCTGCCACCTTCCTGATGACTCCCGCAGCTTTCCAGAACAGCTCTGTTTTTCAATGTCATCCTCAGGGACTGCACTCCAGGTGGCCTGGGTCTCGGGGACAGAGAAAGTAGATTTAAGCCCAGACCCAGTGCTTTCAAGGTGGGGCATGTGGACTGCTCAACCTAGCCTCCTTCTCATGGTGAGGTCATGGGGACTGTGGGGTGTGTGTGAGCCAGGGTAGCACATGGTAGCTATTCAGGAAAAGCAGCTGAAGTGCCGGTCCTGATGAGGGAGGTGGTAGGATGGGTAAGGGAGAATATGGAGTACTGGCTATCCTCATAATATCCCGGGTAACCATGGAAGCTGAGACTAGGAAGGGACAGAGAGGCTGAGGAAGGTGTGATGATTCCCTGGGGTCCCCAGAACTGACTTCCAGAAGGTTCTGCTCCCTCAATTCCTCATGGGCTCTGGCATCCCCGTTTGCCTCAGGCAGGGGTAGAGACCCCTAGATTGGACAGTGGCCTCAGCTGAGATGGGGTTCAGGCCCTGTGAAAGACGGTGATCTTGGGAGACCCAGAGATCCAAGAGGGTGGCAGCCGAGCAGAGATCAAGTTGTAAGTTCCCATGAGTGAGGGTAGGGGCATATCAGCCAGTGGGCGCATAGCTCATAGCCATGGCTCCTTTCAGACCTGGCTTGGTGTCAGCCACCATCATGGGAGCTGCACAAACCAGGAGGAACCTCGGGGTAAGAAGAGAGGTCAGGCAGAATTCAGTGTGGGAGCAAGACTCTCTGCGGTAGAGAGAACCGTCACCCTCTTGGATCTCTGGGTCTCCCAAGATCATCGTCTTTCACAGGGCCTGAACCCCATCTCAACTGAGGCCACTGTCCAATCTAGGGGCCCTGCTCAGGGCGGTTGTGGCACACCTGAGACTCAGGCTGGAGTCCAAAGCGGCACTGGGACACCCATCCTTGGACCATGGACCCTTCCTCTCAATACACAAGACAGGAAGCTGCCGGGAGAGAGCAGCTGAGGACTGCATCCAGGAGCCAGTGACAGGGCAGGCCATGATGCCGCACATGCTATAATGGTGGTAGGCTGGAGGGTGGGGATATTTCCAGTCCCAGAGCCTGAGCCAAGAGCCCACAGGCCTATCTACCTGGCCTCAGCCTTATTGTTATTCTCTGTGATGGGGAACTCACTCCCTATATCACAGTGTAATCTCCAGGGGTCTCCGACCTTGAGCAGAGCCTGCCTCTGTATGGTGTCCCTCTGGGGACTTTAAGTTTCCATAGTAACTTACAGGGGTCACCTAGGAGAACTGCCGATGCCTACCCCCAGCCCCAGTGTTTGCTGTCCGCATCAGGGTCTGTGTGTTCACCACACTGGCATCTGTTTACTGAGGGTCCTGGGGCAGGCTCAGGGCTGGGCACCTGTGTGTCTCAGGTCTTCTCAGGCCCCGCTGCCTCATGTCTCAGAGGAGTGGGACTCGCCCTAGGGCACAGAGCAGGGGACGTCAGCACAGGCCTGGCCTGCGCTGTTAACTTTCCACAAAGGCGGGGCACGGACGAATGTCCCCTACACCTTGGTCTCCCAGGAGAGCCGGCTCTTCTCTGTGACCTCCGAACGGCCAGCAGGAGCTATAGCCTCCCACAGGCTCCTCCACACTGCATCCACTCACCTGCCGTGCCCCAGCTCTCTTCCTCTGTCCCCCCCCTCCCCGCCCCGTTCTAATCATCCGGCTTCCCTGTTGCTCGTCCAGGGCTCCGAGCCCATCTTTGTCACAGGACCTTGCACGGTTGTGTGCTCCTCCCAGGGTGCCCCTGCCTCAGATCCTCACGTGCTAGCTCCTCCCCTACGTGAGCTCTTTGGAAGACTTTCCCTGGCCACTCAGTCCCAAGAGCGGCTTAGTCTCTCTATGCCCAGCAGAAGGTCAAGTACGGCCAGGGTGGTGGTGGTGCACACCTTTTTTTTTTTTTTTTTTTTTTTTTTTTTTTTTTTTTTTTTGTTTGTTGTTGTTGTTGTTGCCTTTTTTGAAACAGGGTTTCTGTGTAGCTCTGGCTGTCCTGGAACTCACTCCATAGACTAGGCTGGCCTCGAACTCAGAGGTGGCCCTACCTTTTGAGGCAGCCAGAGTCCCTGGCCAGCCCTGGGCGCAGTCCCCGTGGGCTTAACTTGCAGCTCCTGCCCCGCCTTCCGCCTCCTCCACATGTTTAATTTGATTTAGGGAGGGAAGTCGCTATTTTCTTCCACGGTGTTACCACTGATAGTCTATTTCCTGCTTGTAGCTGGATGCTGTGTTGGCATTAATGTAGAAAAATTAGCACCATCAGGGCTGTGTTTGGAGCCATCCCTCACGCTCGAGTCCCTGACGCGTTAATTAAACTTGATAAATGCTTCTGTGTAAAGGTAACTTTTGAACAAAGGATCCACTCACCCTATTATTAGTTGGATACATGCTCCAGTAAATTGCTTGGAAGGCACTCCGTGTCCCGGGGGCAGAATCTGAGGCCTGCGGACCTCTGTCATAGGGGAGGGGGCTGCCCCACCACCCCGGCTTTCAGGCTGCCTGTGCTGTGATGGGATGGCCATGGGCCTGTCAGTCACTCCACCTTGGGGGAGGTTTTATGGACCAGGCCAACTGCGACTTGAAGCTGCCGCTGGGTGCCGTGAGCTGTGCTGAGAGAGAGGTGCATGAACGCAACATTCCGTTTCTTTTCAGTTTTTGTCTAGTTTCTAATCAAGCCCAATTATCATGGCTACACATAGTTAGGAAAAGCAAGGCACGAACAGGGTTTTGGCATGGCTCAGGCAAACACTGGCGGTCGTCTTGGGGTTCATTCTCTGAGGACAACTGGGGACCGCTGTATTTGTCTCAGCTGAGAGCTCACTTTTGTAGGCAGTCTCTCCTCCATTCCCCGTTCAAGTCAGATCCTCTTCCTGCAGGGTAGGAGTCTACTTAAGCTGTGGGAAGGAGAGACCATTAGAGACACAGGCAAATGAGAAACTTGTCCATCAAAGAAACCCGTAGGTGAGCCGGCCGTCTAGAGCTGGTATGGTGAGTTCTTGGAGTCAGCAGGCTTGCAGGCTCCTTTGGTCTTTCTGCCCTGCAGCTGCTCTCCTCAGGGTTACCTTATGATCACAAAATGGCTGAGGAAGCTCCCTTGTAGCTGGAGAGTTTCTCTCCAGCTCCCGCCAACCCCTCCCCACAGTCCCGCAGCCCACTTATAAAATAAACACACAGACTCTTATATTATTTAAACTGCTTGGCCGAATGGCTCAGGCTTCCAGCTATCTAGTTCTTACATCTTAAATTAGCCCATTTCTATAAATCTATACCTTGCCACATGGGTCATGGCTTACCAGTATCTTACATCATGGTATTCATGGCAGCGGCTGGCAGTGTCTCCTGACTCAGCCTTGCTGTTCCCAGAATTCTCTTCTCTGCTTGTCCCGCCTATACTTCCTGCCTGGCTACTGGCCAATCAGCATTTTATTTCTACAGAGCGATATCCACAGCACTCCCTCTTGTCTATGTGCTAGCCCGGGAAAGGAAGGGGCCACAGGACACCCTCCTCAGGTAATCAGCTCTTCCCACAGTGTTTCCTGGATGTCACATCTAATGACATCCGCTGGGGACCTGGCTTCAGGGAGGGGTTGAAGACAGCCCCTACAGAAGCAAAGGGGGCTGGGCAGGTCCCGGCAGTCTGCCAGCTTCTTAGAGGCGTCTTGTCTCATCTGTAACTTTCTAAGTTGGGTATGATGTGGCAGGCCTGTGATTCAGCACTCAGGAGGCAAAGGCAGGAGAATCATGAATGTGGAGACCTCTTGGGCTATAGCATGAGGAGCAACTTCTGTCTTAGTAGCAATTTTCCTAAGTCTCTGGCCACTGTGACTCTGAGACACAGAGGCGCTCCTCATGGTTCCCCTGTTGTGTGGCTACACACTGTCACACCCCAGTGACCTCTCTTTGCAGGGTGGTTGAGGTGGACAGCAGTCTGCTGCAGAGACTTACCCACCCCAGGCCCCCATCGCAGGAGTGAGGGTGCCTGGGGAGCTGGGCTGTCTTTCATGTCTTTGGGAAGCAGAGTGACAGAAAGAAATGGCCTTGGGGCTAGGGCATGGTTGTGAACTTTGCTGAGCTTTTTAAAAAGGGTTTTAGCAGGCTGCATAGTAGGGCCTTGTCTTAACCAACCAGCTAGACATAAAGAGACATGATGACGAGTGTACCTGTTTCCGGTTCTCTCTGCTTCCTGCGTGCAGCTGAGATGTGAGCTCTCAGCTTCCTGCTCCACCTACTTGCTGCCATGCACGCCTCCTTTGCCATTGTGGACCAGTTGCTTTGGTCACAGTGTTTTTAATCACAGCAACAGAAAAGGAACCAATACACTCGAAGCCCACCCCGGTGACATACTTCCTCCAGGAAGGCTGCACCTCCTAAAGATGCTCTAACCTCCCCAAACAGAACCTCCAGCTGGGGACCAAGTGTGGAAACATCTGAGCCTATGGGGGACATTTTTAATTTAAACCACCACAGCTATTAGAATGATGGCCAAGTTTACTGTAGAGGCTTTAGCCTCATGGTGGACCAGCAAAGGGGAGGAAGCCAGAGTGACAATATTTTGAGAGCCAAAGGTGAGTGAAAGCCCACTGGGTGGACTGGAGAAGGCGAACACTCAGCCAACAGTGTGGAAATCCAAGGAGCCATCGAAGCGTGGAAGCTGTGACGACGCGCTCCCCGAGAGCTATGGAAGGAAGTTCACTTTGATAGCCAGGATTTACTCTCAGGGGAGGGTCAAGTGGAGACCCTAGGAAATGGTGGGAACAGCAGGGGACATCTGAATATTGAACTCTGCCCCTCTTATGCTAAGCAGGTGTGACCCTGGCTCTGAACTCCATCCTGGCTGACCCCAAGGTGGCTGGCCATCAGACTGACAGCTCATGGGATGCTGGCAGGCGAACACCAAGCTCTAGGTGATACTATGGGGTGATGAACCCGTGCCAGGGGCTCAGTGGAGTCCAGTGTTGCCCTTCCATGCTCCATGCTCATGTTCTGACCTTTGACCCTGCTCCTAGTAGTGGCCCGGCCATGTGTTGGGGTGGCAGATCTCTGGAGGCAGCCATTCCTGTGCATTCTGCAACTGTCCCTTAGTGTTCCCACCACGACGGCCAGATGTGCACTGCTTCTGTGGCTTTGCTCTTCACTTCTTTTTGGCTCCTCCCACTGCTGTGCATGGCCTAATTTCTGGGGGGTACCCAGAGCACTCCTCACACCTCCTTTCCTGGAAAGGATGCCAAGCAATGGACCAAGGCCAACCGTCATCCAGGTGTGAGTGTGACTGAGATACCACATCAGATGGTCACCTCACGGGGTCACCTCGTGTGGTTCTTTCTCACTGTGTTGTGCTCAGATTTTTCCCACTGTGACAGGTGCCCTAGAGAGCATCTTGACATGGGAAGGGTTTGTTTCAGAGTTCCAGAGAGTCCACAGTGGGCTGCTCCATTGCTATGGGCCTGGAGAGAGACAGGCAGAGCCTCGTGGCAAGGATGTGTGGCAGAGCCTAGTTCCTCTCTTCATGGTAGCTGAGAAGCAGAGAGAGAGAGAGAGAGACAGAGACAGGGAAAGTGAGAGACAGAGAGACAGAGACAGAGACAGAGACACACACACACACATACAGAGAGAGAGAGAGAGAGAGAGAGAGAGAGAGAGAGAGAGAGAGAGAGAGAGAGAGAGAGAAGAGCCAGGTACGGTATGATGCAACATCCAAGGACACCCCAGAGACCTACTTCCTCCAGGTGGCCTCATTTTCTAATGTTTGCAGACCCTCCCCAAATAGCGTCATTAGTTGGGAGCTAAGACTTTAATGCATGAGCCTGTAGGGGGGCACTTCACATTCAAGCCATCACAGCCATGAACCTCTGATTTTAGGAAGAAGGGGCCTGGGGAGGTGTGTCTCAGTAAGTAAAGCTCTTGCTTTGTAAGAGTCGGGACCTGAGTTTGATCCCCAGAACCCACCGAAAAAAGCTAGACTTGGTGGTATGTGCTGTAAGCCCAGCAACAAAAAGGTGGAGATGGGCAGATTCCTGGATGCTTTCTAGGTACCCTGGCTCCACCTTGGCAAAGTTCCAGGCTAATGAGACTCTGTCTCAAACAAGAAACAGACGGCATCCAAAGAACGACACCCAAGTTGTCTTCTGATCTCCACATGCATGTGTGCACCCCAGGCAAACACACATGTGCATATACACCCGCACAGATTAGTGAGAAGAGCTAAGGAGGTAGCTTAGCCAGTAGAGTGCTGTGGCTGAGCACACGTAAGTCCCTGGGTTCGATCCCAGCACCAACTAAACTAAATGTGGTGGTGCATGCCTGTAATCCCAGCTCTTAGGAGGTAGAGACAGGAAGATCACAGGTTCAAAGTCATCCTTGGCTACACAGGGAGCTTGGGGCCAACCTGGGCTACATGAGATTCTGCTTTCTACATGAGGAAGAAAAATCAGGAAGGAGAAAGTTATAGGACACAGAGTACAGAGACTCCACCTCAGGAGGAATTCTAGGATGTCTCATGGGATGGTGAGGCTGGCCAATAGCCCAGACATGAGTTCTGGGGGCCGAGAGAGGGCCGCAGGAGAGGTGGTGTCTGAGGCAGGACGATGGCTGGGGTTGGGGGAGGGGGTCTTAAAACTAGAATGAGGTTAAGATGCAATGAGTGAGGAGTGGGGTGTGAGGAGTGGGGGGCACTGTGCTATCTCCTCTGCCTATAGCTGTCACTAGCCTGTTGGAGGCCATGGTCACGTGACCATTTCTGAGTCTGTTAGGATTATGAAGGGACCAATGGCAGATGGCAGAGTACAAGAGGAGGAGGTGTGGTGGTTTGGAGAGTCAATGGACGTCAAGGGAGAATGTCCAAACCTCAACTTACCAAATACACACGCTACTGAGGCAGCACCAGTGGATCTGAGATGTCCCCAAAGGCCCATGTACTAACGGCACTTGGACCCTAGCTAGGCACTGTTGGAAAGGGGTGGGGCCTTTAGAAGGTGGAGCCTAATGAGAGGTTTTCAGGTCACTGGGGATGTGTCCTTACAGGAGAGGGTGAGATCCCTCCCATTTCTTGGCTCTGCTCCTCCCTTCATGATGAACCGTCCGAGCACAGGCCAAAGTGATGGGCTAAATGGGTCCTTGAGCCAAATAAACCTCTCCTCTTGTCGAGTTGATTAGCTCATGTGTTTTGTTGTGGTCATAGTAAGCTGACTAATGCACCAAGACAGAGGCCAAAACAGTCACATAAAACGAGTTGAAATAGTTTGGGGGGAGTGAAGGGGTGAGGAGGGCGTGTGAGATCTGCTGTTATGGAGAAACAGATGCTAGAATGACTTGACTCTTTAACACATGCACGTGTGGGGCTTAGGAAATCGCACCAGAAATACTGCAATAGCCTTGGCTGGTCTCAGGATCTCTGTTATATCACCAGAAACACCTCTTTTCCCCTGGCAAGCACCAAGTGTCAGGCTTTTGGCAGAGGCATCTGAACATAGTCTTCACAGACCCCCCAAGTGCAGCCCTGACCCCTCAGACCTGCAACAGAGGACATTTCCCCCACGGACCTCCCCGAAGCTGACACTCAATGCCTAGAGCTCCCTCAGTGGAAATGCACTGGGCAGCATGTGTCCCGTTCCTCCTGCCTCTGAACACAGGTCAATCTCCCGAGTCCTCCCAATTCTCTTCATGCCCATTGGAGCTGTCATTGGGAAATGAGATTTGAGTGGAGACAGGGAGTCTGCTTCCTTGAGCACAGAAATGGCCGTGCTTGGAGACAGAATCGACGAAGGTGTCAACCGCACGCGAGAGTCTGGAGTGGGTGGGGATCTGCACGCTGATGTCGAGGGCGCCACTTTCCTCTCTCCCTTCAGTGGAAGCACGGGCTTCAAAGGCAGACGACACACCCTCATTAGTTTTCCAAAGCCTCTACTCTAAGAAATGCCAATCAACTAGAGGCCATGCTGGTCGCAGTTAAAGAAAAGACAAGAGAAGTGTCTTGTCAGCCACACAGGCTCAGCATGAAAGATTCCAGTAGCCACACTTAAAGAGACAAGACATTTCAACAGCAAATTAGTTCAATAATCCCCAAATGTATTCTCTCTCTCTCTCTGAAACCTCGTAGCGTCACACAAACTTCATTTCTTTCCTGTGAGAAGTGCAAATGAAACAGTCACTTTCCTGGACTTCAAGTTCCATGCAGTGACTTGGGGACTCAGCTGGACACTTTCGCCTTTTAAAAAATTAACTAATTAATTAATGTGAATGTAACACGTACTTGCTTTGTGTGTGTATGTATTGCTTATGTGTACTTGGGCATGTAGGTGCACGTGCACATGTGTGCACATGTGTGTGGACACAACCAGAAGTTAGTGTGGAGTGTCTTCTATTAGTTTCCACTTTTTAAACTTTGCTATTTGTATATGTGTATGTCCATATCTGTGTGTGTGTATATATGCACACACGTGTAGGTACCCACAGAGTCCAGAAGAGGGCGCTGAATCCCCTGGAGCTGTAGTAACAGATAGTGAGCTGCTTAATGTGGCTGCTGGGAACTGAATTTGGACTCCCGGGAAGAGCAGTGCTGTTAACTGCTGAGCCATCTCTCACGTGGTGTCACTCCACTTGGTGTGACTCTGGAGCTCACTGAGACAAGGTCTCTCACTGGCCCTGAAGCTCACCAAGACAGGGTCTCTCACTGAGCCTGGAGCTCATTGATTAGCTACAGTGGCTGCAGGCCTCTTCCATCTTTAAGATGCAGTCTCCCCAGCCACTGGGGAGGAGGAAGAGGATGCTGGCACATTCATGGATATTTCAACCTGCTGCATCCCACTGGCCAGGATTCAGAAGCATAACTCCCAGTCCCATGCAAGGGGGCTGCCAGATGCAGCCCAGGAAGGAATGATGCTTTTCAGGGAGCTACTTCGTCCCCCACCCCCAATCCCCTCCTCCTCCCCTGGGCCTTTACATAATTCTAAGTTCTGTTGATCTTGGTTCAAATGTCACTTCCTCAGGGAGTGACACCAAGGGAGGCCTGGAGTTTGGTCCCCCAGGCACCGTCACCTGCAGTGGTGACAAGTGCAGGCTTTATTGCCTGACCTGTGTGCTCAGCAGCAGCTGGGAATCTGCCTTTGAGAAAGACCTCCTGGCTGCTGCTGGAGGAGAGGCCATGAAGACATTTCTATTTTTAAGAAAGGGCAGCTCCCCTGGTGGCATCCCGAGGAAAGGGCAGCTAAGCATGACGCTGTCTTTGATGAACAATGTTGACTCCAGAGAGAGATTTCGCTAATGCTCCCCGTAAAAGGCTTATAAATTATTCAGCCTCACAGCTGTCTGGGAGAGGCTCCGGCTGGTTCCCGCCAGGCAGCTGGAAAGAAGCCGAGGCCCAGGAGAGGCTGGGAGGGCAGTGGTCAGAGCTACAGAAACTGCCCGCCTTCCTCTCTTTTTTAGCATCCCTATGTGGGCTCAAGTTAAGCTACCTCTAAGCCTAGGAGTTTTACAAGCATTCGGTGTGAGTAGTTTGTGACCTCTGGGGACAACGATCAGCAGCAAATGTCTGGGTGACATAGGAGAGGGATCGTCCTGGCTGGGGTCTAAAGAAAGAGAAAGAGTTCATAGGGTGGGCAGACTGTGGGTGAGAGGCACCCCAGCAGGGCGGAGCTCTGTGCTAAGTGTGACTATACAAAGATGATTGTAGCTGCAGGTCCAGGCAGGCCCAGGTCTCCAGGCCAGGGGTCCACACTCTCCCCAGGAGTGGTGGTGGCAAGGGATTAAGAAGAAATCTGGCCTGGATCTGTCAGAAAGGATGCCTCAGACTTCATGAGGGGCCCTGTACTTGATGTCAGGGCTGAACAAGAACTGGCCATGCCACCCTGATCATGACTTAATCTCTTTGTGCTGGAAAGGCTGTGTCTGTCATTGTCTGTCCTGCCTGCCTCAGGGGTGGGGTGGGGAGGCAAATGTATTAGCTACACCCAGTCTTCAGCTGGTAAGCGGTGTGCCAAAGCCAACCTGTCTAACTGTTACTGTTTTGCAGGAAGCAGTCCAGCCCGGGTCTGGCTGCTTGGCTGCTTGTCCCAGGAGCTGCGGCTGAGATGGAGTCAACTGATGGCTGCCTGTGTTGCCTGCGCCTCTCCCCTGCTTGCTGTGGCTCTCTGCCTTCTGCTGCTGTTTGGATGCACTCTTAAGAGTGGCCGGGCAGTGGTGGCGCACGCCTTTATCCAGCACTCGGGGCAGAGCAGGCATCTCTGTGAGTGAGGCAGCTGGGCTAGTGAGTCCAGGAAAGGCGCAAAGCTACAAGAGAAACCTTTAAAAAAAAAAAAAAAAAAAAAAAAAAAAAAAAAAAAAAAAGAGTGGGCCTGGCGGCGCCACACCTTTAATCCCAGCACTGGGGAGGCAGAAGTGGGCGGATCTCTGTGAGTTCAGGATAGGCTCCAAAGCTACACAGAGAAACCCTATCTTGGAAAAAACAAAAACAAACAAACAACCCCCCCAAAACAAACAAACAGAGTGGGGCCCTGGGTGAGCGGAGATTTGGAGGAACACCCCTAGTCCTGACCTTACTGCAACAGCAAGTGTGAGTTGAGTCCTGGAGCTGAGAAGGTTCCCTGGTGGGATCAGTCAGTGTAGGTGCAAGGACCCTCAGGCAACGTCCTGGCTGACTGTGGCCTCTGGGGGTCTAACTGACAGGGTTCAAAGCTCTTGCCTGGAGTTTGTTTGATATTCTACTTTGGATATTTGGCTTTGCCTCTCTGTGCCTCAGTTTCCCTAGATTTGAGCAGTACTCCTAGCTCCGATGGCTGTTGTGGAATGAGCAATACCCAGGAAGTACTCTGAGAGTGTTGGTCAGGGTAGATGAAGGTGAATCCTTGGGGGCCGTCTTCCTCCTCTGTCCAGCAGAGACCAGCCAGGGACAGCGGCCTTGACAAGCAAATGCTGGCTGCCGTCCTGTGTTCACGACCTTCTAATTGGCACAGACAAGGAGTGTTTCCAAGACCTGCTCAGGCCCTGGCAGCCTCTGGGTGACAAGTCACTGTCAGCTGCTTTTAACAAGCTTCAGGTTCTGACCAAGGTACCGCCTGGACCAGGTCTGTGCTAATTGGGTCCTTCAGAAAGACCATCAAAGAGATGCTGATAAAAGTTGCCCCCAGCCAAGTCCCACATCTGCCACAGAAGCTATGGACCACATCTCCAACTCAGGCTTCCTGTCAGCTGCACGGAGCTCACTCTCTTGGGCCTGGACTTCCTCTGGGGGCATCACTGCAGGGTCTCACACCCCCCTTGGGAGGGGTAGGAGAGGGACCACATGAGGCTCTCTCTCTCTGCAGGAAGTCACCATCCTGGAGGAGCAGTAGAGTCAGGGCTGTCGAGGGACCCCACCACTCACCGCTCGGCTCTGCCCGCTGAGCTGAGGCACAGCTGGGGCCTCCTTGCGTCCCAGATGGATCCTGGCGCGGCAGGCGCCCAAAGTTTTCTGCTAATTAAAAGCGGGTTCTGACATTTGGGGCTCTTTGCTGGAGACGAGCTCAGGCTCTGCTGTCAGTCGAGAACGGAAGTGTCAGGTTTTCCCTCAGCTCGTGGCCCCACACAGCTGGGCCGAGGGCTGCTGGCTTTCAAATGCTTTTATTTATTTACTGACTATTTGTTCGCTTCTCCACACTTCAGAGAGGATTTGACTAAGCTTTAAGAGCAGGTTTGTCTTTATATGGGTTGGGTGGGGGTGGGGTGGGGGAAGACACAGAAAGAACTGTGTGTGAATTCCGTGCGCATGCTTGGGCAAGTTGCTTCGTTGTTCTGGAGGTTCACAAACAGGCCTGCTCCTGTCTTGGTCCAATGGGGGCATTCAGTTACATCTCTACTGGAGACAGAATTAGAGCATGATCTAGAATACAGTGGCGGCTTCATAAAAGCTTCCAGAGCAGGCTTGTGTACAAAGGTTCACCAAATAAGAATTGGAAAGCCAAGCCAAGGGAAGAACGGCCCGGGGCTGTCTTCTGTGGCTGGTATCACACTCACTTCTAGCTGCTGCCCAGCCTGCCCCTCTCCAGTCCTGTGCAACACCGTGAGCATGCATGCCTTGGCCGGGTCCCACAGCTTCCTATACTTGGCTAAAGCACACAGCGGGGGAGACTGAGGCAGGGCTCTGCACTTGAGGCTGGGCAGTGTTGGTGGCTACTTCTGCATGGGGAGGGAGGGCAAGCCTGGAAGCTGGGGGTGACCTGAGGTCCTAGAATCCTTCTAGGTTGACTTCATTCTGACTTCTCCTCAGGCTTTTCTGAGCTCTGGGATCTGAGTGTCTCCTCCACCCCACCCTCCACCCCCACCCACCCTCCTACTGCACCCAGTGTGGAATGAGGAGGGTCAGGATAGGAGACTCCGCAGGTCCAGACCCAGACCAGGCCTCTTCAGCAGCAGACCTGTGTAGGTGGCTTCTAGGAGCATTGAAATGGCACTGGCCCATCCAGAGACGCTGATGGAAGGGTTCCAGTGGGTTCCAGCAACCTTCCTTCCAGTGTGGCTGGCCAGGAGTCTAAGATGGAGAGACAGCAGCCTCCTATAGGAGAGAGACAGTGGCCACGGTGAGACTTCGTTCCTTTCTCATTCCCGTGACAAAAATGACTGGCAAACACAACTTGAGGAAGGAAGGGTTTGTTTGGACTCGCAGTTTGAGGGTGCACGCCGCCATGGTGGGGAAGGTCTAGTGGCAGGAGGGGGACATGACTGACTGGTCACATTGCATCTGCAGACAGGAAGCAGAGATGGATGCCGGTGCTCAGCTCACTCTCTCTTTTTTATTCTGACCAGGACCGCAGCCTGTGAGGTGGTACTGCCCACAGTCGGGGTGGGTCTTCCCTCTTTGGTAAACCTCTCTGGAAACGCCCTCACAGACACACCCAGAGGTGTGCTTCCATGGTGATTTTAAAGCCTGTCAAATGGACGGTGAAGATGAGCCGAGGCAGAGGTCTTCCTGGGGAGGCACAAGCTGATACCCAAAGTTGACCATGCCACTCTCCTGCCTGAACAGTGACTCCCCCACTCTTAGCATGAGGCTCCAGCTCACACCCCCCTTTTCCCCTCAGCCCTTCTCTGTCCTCCGGCCTCCAGCCTCTTTATCAACCTTTGATGCTTTATCAACCTGTCCCTCCCAGTGCCCAGGGCATTTCCTTCCCATCCACGATGTCCTGGCTAAGGCAGATGATGCCTCATATCTCTGTGACCCCTGTCCTTACAGAGCACACAGCATGTCAGTTAGTAGAGATGTGCCAGTCTGGTTGAATGTGGGATCTTTCTCTGGCACAGCCCTGTATCCACGGTGCCTGGAGCACAGCAAGTGGTCCATAAATGCTTTGGACCATTTTGGAGAAAGATGGCAGTGTCAGGGACCAAACATGGACCATGGATAAGTACTAGCTAGGCCAGAGAACAAGCCACAGGCCCTAAACCAGATGCCCCCAAAGATAAAGAACAGGTCAAGTAGGTCAGGTAGCCTAGCAACAGAACAATGGGCCCTGACCAGTGACCTTACCACCTAGCACAACACCCTCACGACCTGCACGTCTCCCTTCACCTGCACGTACGGCACGTCGTGACCCCTCCCTCCTTCCTGCCCCCTCCCCCTCCCATGCTATATAAGCCTTGCTGAGGAGAATAAAATTTGCAGCTTGATCAGAACCCTGTCTTGCTGTCCTCCTTTGTGTCCCTTTCATTCTCTCCCGCAGGTGGGTCGCCCCCGTTGACACCCCGCTGGCCGGGGCATGGCAGTGGTCTGAGGGACATTTGAGTCACATGTACATGTACCTACATGCCAACAGAAGTATTTTTTTCCCCCAATGTGTCTCTGGAGTTTGTTTACACATGGAAAGGTGCACCAGACCTGGCTACGGCTGGACACACTGTCACCAGCCACACCTTCCCTCCTGGAAGGGAAGAAGCCCTCTTTGTCCCTCAAAGCGTCTCACCCTCCAGACTGCGGCTCTTCTGTAGCCCAGATATCTGGTTAGCTGATAGAATGAGAGCTGCCGGGACCGGAGCCCATCTCAGCCACAGGGGAACTGCAGAGGCCACGATGTCCCCACATGCAGAAGCTCACAGATGTGGATGTTTCTGGATGTTTGTGGTGGTGGTGGAAGGGAGGCCAGGCACCAGCCCCTGCCTACGGCCACGTATGAAGAGAGACCCTTGTGGGTGTTCCCACAATGGCAGCCGCATCGCCACAGGAACCAGCAGCAGCTCACACTTGCAGTGAGAGATAAAAGCCAGAGGCTGGGGATGCGGCGTGGTTGGCAGAGTGCTTGTCTAGCATGCACAAAGCCTGCGGTTCGATCCCCAGCACCACATAAACCCTGTTGTCATGTGACTGTGATCCCAGCACTTAGAAAGAGGAGGCAGGAGGATCAGAAGTTCAAGGTTGTCTGTAGCTTTATAGCTGGTTCAAGACCAGTCTGGGTTACATGAGATCCTGTCTAAAGGAAGGGAGGGAAGGGGGAGGGAGGGAGGGAGGGAGGAGGGAGGAGAAAATAAAAGAGAACACTGGAGAATGACTTTTACATACAAACACACAGAAAGAACTAATGATGCTGAATACATTACCTCTCTTTTCCCCTCCTTCTCCCTCCCCTCCAAAGCAGAGACCTCAGCCAATCCCACAAGCACTCCTGGCATTGGAAGCTAGGGCCACAGGCCTCTAAGGATGGCCAGAACGAAGGTCTAGGCCAGACCTGTTTTCAAGTCTGGCCTTTAAACCTGTGTATAGATGGGTCATCGGTTGCCAGCTCCTGGGGACTTGGCTTTGGCCATGGCAGCTCTCAGCAGCCAAGGTCAGCTGGCTGAGAGAGATGACTGGGGATGGGGATGGGGGCAGCACCAAGCATTCTAGCTGAAGGAGCTGCCTTCCTTCTACAGGGAGGAACAAACAGACCCCTCCCCCACTCCTATACCCTTGCTAGCAACTTTCCATTAATGAGCGCTCGCTGGCGTTGGAGGGTTATTATCAGCCATGATTACACATTCCCCGGACACTGTGTTTGCCCAAGGTCTCACTGTTGGAAGCAGGCTGCCAGGCTGAGGCCAAATCTCTTCTACCCCAGCAGGAACCTGCTGTTTTCAGCTGCTAAGACCAAACAGAAGTGTGAGGAGGTGACTCTTCCCCTCCCCAAAGGACAGGCCTGCCCCCCCCATCTCCCCCCCTCCCCGCACCATTGCAACTTCAGAGTATGGGCCGTGCAGCCTGCTGCCGGGCTGATGACGTGACTGCCGGGCTATGGACAGCCATCTCGCTATGTGCCGCAAGGGCTTCATCTCCGAGAGGAAAGCAATTTAGAAGATGATTCAGCCAGTGCTTTGGCAGATGTTTCCCGGCGAGCTGGATTTGGAGAGTAGCCTCATCTTTGAAATGAGACAAAGTCAGCTTTGCCCTGGCTCCCCCCCCCCCCCCCCCCCAGCTGAGGCCTGCACATCTCCCTAGCCAGCCACATTCATATTCCCCAGGTCTGGTAGGCAACGTCCAGACCCCACCTCCCCGGGTAAGAAGCAAGGCAGTGGATCTGTGTGGTTGGGAGGTTTTACACGGGCCAGGGTTGCTGCATACATGAACCCTGGGCCCTGGGGACACAGAGTTGACAGGGTTTACACGTGAATGTTTCCACAAGGCTCATGTATTTTTTAAAACTGGTTTGCAGCTGGTGGCAAATCTCTGTGAGTTCAAGGCCAGCCTGGTCTATGTAGTGAGTTCCAGGACAGCCAGGGCTATATAGAGAAACCAGGTTTCAAAAAAATAAAAAGTTACTTGGGGCTTATGGTTTCAGAGCGTTCACCTCCATGATAGTAGAGCAAAGACAGAGGGGCAGGAAAGCTGAGTGCTCACATCTCTTGATCTACACATAGGAGGTGGTGGGGAGAGAGAGAGAGAGAGAGAGAGAGAGAGAGAGAGAGAGAGAGAGAGAGAGAGAGAGAACACTGGGAATGATGGAGTGGGCTTTTGAATCCTCAAAGCCTGCCTGCCTGCCTTCAGTGACATTCCTCTTCCAGCAGGGCGGTTCCTAATCCTTCCCAAACAGTTCCACCAGCTGAGAAGTATGCAAACATATGAGTCTGTGGGGACCATTCTCATTCCGACCATCGCAGACAATCCAGGAGATGTCTCTGAAGAGTTGACCTTTGACCCGTATGTCTAACAGGGGGCACAGTTCTTGGTAGAAGAAACTACACACACTCCAGGGTCCAGGCTCAGCAGCACTCACCTACCCCACAAACACCTGCTGTCGCAAGTGCAGGTGAAGAACAGACCCCCCTCCCCTGCTCAAGGCCTCTTAGGCATAAACCGGAGACACTCGACTGTCTTTCATCTCACAGGGAGCTTTGAAGAGCAAATTGCTGAAGAGCCCAGCTGGGAGATCCACACAGACCACAGGGGAGGTGGGGGACAGCTTTCTTGATAGTGGATGGCACGACATTCCAGCGCCTCAGATACTGCTGGCATGCCTGAGGCAATAAACACAGATCAAAGGGGCTGGCCCCTTAGCAAATGTCATCCACATCCCACCAAGGAAGGGCCCCCAATATCTGAGTTCCAGTTCTTCTCTTGTGTGTGCTCAGCTATAGGTAAGCCAGTTCTTGATCTCTGAGGAGGGGAGCATGAACTAGCCCTGACTCTCGGGTCAGGGTGAGCCCAGCAGGCTGAAGAGCATCCAGTTCCAGGGGGCAGGAATCCAACTTCAGGTTGTCATGGGTCCCGTGTCTGGAGAGTGCTCTCTTCCTGGTGTGGGCCTCTCGTCTTGTCATTCCAGTGTGCCAGGACGGAGTGGAACAGGGAGGCTGGTGGCCTGGGTCTCCTCGGGTAGAGGCATCAGTGCTACCCAAAGGTGGCCACATCTCCTAAGACCCCGGGAGTAGGGTCTCTGTGGAGGCCGCTGTAGGAAGAACACTGGTTCTGTACAGGGTCTGCAGTCCGCCATGACCACACAGCCCGAGAGTTCAGCAGCTCTACGTCTGCTTCACACCTCCTTTACACAACCACACGACGTGAGGCACTGTACTAAGGGTTCACAACATTAGGAAGGCTGAGAACCACTGCCTTAGAAGGTTACCATGCCTACGGCAGATCTAAGCAGGAATCTGACCCAAAGTATTTAAGGCATAAACTTATTTTCATTGCTACATAGTAAATGTAACTTTGCGACTGTTATGAACCATAATGCAAATATCTGTGTTTTCTGATGGTCTTAGGCAACTTCTGTGAAAGGTCTGTTCAACCCCAGAAGGGTTGTGACCCACAGGTTGAGACCCGTTTTCTTTTCTTTTTCTTTCTTTCTTTCTTTCTTTCTTTCTTTCTTTCTTTCTTTCTTTCTTTCTTTCTTTCTTTCTTTTTTTTTTTTTTTTTTTTTCTGAGACAGGGTTTCTCTGTGTAGCTTTGTGCCTTTACTGGATCTTGCTCTGTAGACCAGGCTGGCCTTGATCTCACAGAGTTCCGCTTGCCTCTGCCTCCCGAGTGCTGGGATTAAAGGAGTGTGCCACCACCGCCTGGCGAGACCCATTTTCTAAAGGGTGTTCACATCTCCGTTCAAGGCTGATGAGACCAAGAGGAATTTTCAAGTTTGTGGGGACATCATAGTGCAGAATGTCACCTCTTGGCTTTGACAAAGTCCTGTTCCCATGCACAGATGGTGCTGGGGAGTCTCCAGCCATTTCCCTGAGTCTGCAGGGTAACCAGGCATTGTCCTGACAGACTCCATCTTGCCTTTCTCTCCTGTCCTTTCTTGCAGTCACTGTGAACTCCAGAAATAACAAGCTTTGGGATAAACATTTGTGACACTTGTCTGAGCCTGGACAACTTTATCATCTCTCTTATCAGGAACCAGTGTGTTCCTGAGATAATGATGATCAAGAATAGTTTTGTCAAGACTGTATGCTGCCAGTGAGGCCTTCTTGTCTCTCCCCGACCCCCACTGCCTGCTTTGTCTGTGCATCCTAAAGCCATTGTGGGTACCACAGAGCCAGGGCTGGGGATGTGGATGCTGGTCCCTGGCCTCAGCAAATTCTTCTCCAAGATCACCACTGCTTTTCAGCTTGGATCTTCGGAGTGACTGGCTAGATCTGACCTGCTGGGACTCTGGAAAGTCTGTTCCTCTCTCTCTAGGTCAAGGAAGCCAATAACAGGATCACTGTTGGAGATTGAGGTTTTAACATAGGATTTGGGAGCAATAAATGCTCAGACCCTAGCCTACTCCTTGGCAACTAGGCTCAGGAACTAACCGAACATCCACTGAGTACACTGGTCCCTGATCTTTCTCTGACCCTCACCTCCTGGAACCCTTGATGTGCTCAGCCTCTTTATCAACTAATTAACCAAATGAATTTATTTTGAAGTGATGGGATTGGAGCCCATGACCTTGAACATGCTAGACAAGCTACCCTAAAGTCTCTATATTGTGTTATTATCGAGCTACACAATACTTACAGTCAAGCAAGACCTTGAGTACAGTCCACTCCAATAAATAACTCAACAGAGTAAGGAAGGACTCAGAGGACCGAGAGCTTGCCTAGCATGCATTAAGCCCTGGGTTTGATCCCTGGCATCACATAAGCTGGGTGTGATGTGCATGCCTGCTATCTCAGCACTTGGTAGGAGATGGAGGCAGGAGGATTGTAAATTTAAGGTCATCCTTGGCATAGTGAGTTCGAAGCTAGCCTGGACCACACTAGACCTGTCTCAAGAACAACAACAATGCTCTCCTTAGCAAGCGCAAAGCTCCGTCTGTGTGATCCCATCTCAGCACATCCATTTTCTGAAGGACTCCCATCAAAACCCGAGGCTAAGGTCGTTCTTTACACTTCTGTAGCCTGGATGAACACGGTCATTTTCCCAGTACTGGGAGGTTTTCCTCCATCTTCCATGCCATGGGGTGGGCTGCAGGGTAGATGTGTACCCAGGAGTCTGGGGTCGGCTTGAGGCAGCGGCTCCATTTCTTCTCCATAATTGAAGCGCTTATCTGTGGCTGCCAAAGGCCGCACCTGGAAACCAGCCAGCCAGGAGCTGCCCTGGACCAGGGCCGCCTGGCTCATAAGCTGTCTTCCCGTTAAATGAGGGATTCGATTCTCCCAGCCCTCTCCAAGTCTTGTGAGTTCTAGAAGCTATTCTGAGAGATTTGGCAAGTCACCTGCCTTGAATGCCTTGGCAGCAGGGTGACAAGAATGGGTCCTACACACAAAACTGATTTCCTTCCTCTTTGTCAGTTGGGGTAGCTCAGAAGTAAGCTGGCAGAATGTGGAGGCTGTGGGATGGGTTGGTGGCAAATACAAGAAGGCACTGCAGTGTGTGTGTGTGTGTGTGTGTGTGTGTGTGTGTGTGTGTGTGTATGTTGATGTAGTGTGTGTGTATGGTGGTGATGTGGGGTATGTGTGTGTGGTGATGTGGTATGTATGTGTGGTGATGTAGTGTGTGTGTGTGTGTGTGTTGATGTAGTATGTGTGTGATGATGTGGTGTGTATGTGTGTTGATTTAGTGTGTGTGTGTGAGATGTGGCATGTGTATGTGTGTTGGTGATGTGTGTGTGTGTGTGTGTGTGTGTGTGTGTGTTGATATGGTGTGTATATGTGTGTTGGTGATGTGGTGTGTGTGTGGGAGGTGTCACCTTAGAGAGAAGCAATAATCATGGTCCAGAGCAGCTGAAATGGAAGCTCTGCCCCAAGATTTCATGACTTCTGTCAAAGCAGGAACAAGAAGGGATATGGGTTATCATCTTTGTCCCGACTCCCAGCTGGAGCTCCTAAAACTTGTGATTTTTCTGGGCAGTGAAAATTCTAGAAGCATCTTTATTTTAATATTTGGTCTGAGCCTGAGTTTCTGACCTAGAGTTCCTAAAACTCTCATGGTTTCCCAGGTGACAGGAGCATCTTGTTCTAGCGAGGCCACTTTTGGTGGCTCTTGGGTGGAGACTGGTCCCCAGAAGAACTAAGGTGTATAGGAAGTTAGAGCCATCAGCTCCCTGGTCTTCTGGAGAGAGGAGAGGTTGGCAACTGAGGCCCTCATCCATCGCGGCTTCATATGAAGTCTCCTTAAAAACCCATGGCCTATGGGTACATCTTGGAGGGCTTCTTGATTGACAGATAAGCCACAGACCATGAGGGTGGCCAACTCCAGTGCACAAGGACAGAAGCTCCTGTGTTCAGACACTGCCCTGTGCACCCCTCCATCCTGCATTCAGACACTGCCCTGTGCACCCCTGCATCCTGCATTCAGACATCGTCCTGTGCACCCCTGCATTCAGACACTGTCCTGAGCACCCCTCCATCCTGCATTCAGACATCACCCTGTGTACCCCTCCATCCTGCATTCAGACACTGCCCTGTGCAACCCTCCATCCTGCATTCAGACATCGCCCTGTGCACCCTCCATCCTGCATTCAGACACTGCCCTGTGCACCCCTCCATCCTGCATTCAGACATTGCCCTGTGCACCCCTGCATCCTGCATTCAGACACTGCCCTGTGCACCCCTCCATCCTGCATTCAGACATCGCCCTGTGCACCCCTGCATCCTGCATTCAGACATCACCCTGTGCACCCCTCCATCCCGCATTCAGATGCTGCCCTGTGCACCCCTCCATCCTGTATTCAGACATCGCCCTGTGCACCCCTGCATCCTGCATTCAGACATCACCTTGTGCACCCCTCCATCCTGCATTCAGACATCACCCTGTGCACCCCTCCATCCTGCATTCAGACGCTGCCCTGTGCACCCCTCCATCCTGCATTCAGACATCGCCCTGTGCACCTCTCCATCTGGCTGTTCGTCTGTTTCCTGTATGATGGATGGATAAATGTAGGGTCAAGTTCCCAGAACAAAGCCACACCATCACTGACCTTATAAGACTGATTAACTGTTTATAACTCCAGTGATGGAAGATTGGACAAGTTCAGAGCCAAATTACAATTTTTCTTAGGCTCTCTTTATCCCACTAAATGGCCATTCCTTGTCCACCTCTGTGTCAGACATAACATCCTGTGATTGACAGGTAAAACCTCTTTGAGTGTATTGACTTGACAAAACCCTAGTTTCCACCAATCGAAGGTTAAGAATGCCACCCGATGGGATCAGAGGCTGATGCCTGCGATTTTCCCGCTGTGCTGTGACCACCTACTTGATGTTTCCACTGATATATTTGTTTGTTTGTTTGACACAGGGTTTCTCTGTGTGACCCTGGCTGTCCTGGAACTCCCTCTGTAGACCAGGCTGGCCTCGAACTCACAGAGATCTACTTGCCTCTGCCTCCCAAGTGCTGGGATTAAAGCCGTGCACCACCACAGCCCAGCTTCCACTGATGTGTTTTAAAAACACCTAATCTGTGACTTTCTTTCTCCTGTGACTATTAAAAACTTCATCAAATTGTCACCACATTGGAACACAGACACTGGGGTAACCTAACTCTGTGTTCCTGGGCCATAACCACTCATATTGGCTTTAGAATAAACCGTTACTCCCTCTGAGGTAAGAGTTGTGTTTTGTGGCAACAATGTCAAGGGTTTCTCTGAGTTCTGTGGATAATCATAGCTGAGGAGAGCCCCAACTGACAGTCAAGTGGGGCAGAAATGTGGATAAACTACGGGCTCCTTATTTGGCATTGCTATTGGACATAAGAGTCTGGTGGATCTTAGCCCTTTAGCCTTGGGGTGAACAGTGTCTGTGGTCGTTTGAATGAGAATGGCCCCCATAGACTCATATATTTGAATGCTTGGTCCCCAGTTGGTGGAACTGATTGGGAAGGATTAGGAGGCGTGGCCTTCTTGGAGGTGTGTCCCTGGAGGCTTTGAGGTTTCAAAATCTCATATCGTTCCCAGTCAGCTCTCTTTCTGCCTCTTGCCTGTGGATCAGGATGTAAGCTCTTGGCTACTGCTCCAGCATCATGCCTGCCCACCTGCCTGCCACCACGCTCCACACCGTGAATGATGTTCATGGACTAACCCTCTGAAACTATAAGCAAGCCCATGATTGAATGCTTCCTTTTATCTTACCTTGGTCATGGTGTTTTATCATAGCAATAGAGCAGTAATTGAGACATACTGTGTCTATGGAGTGGGCTGGCGGTACAGGGCTTCTGCCACTAACAGAAAGAGCGTCAGCTTGAGTGGTTCTGCCTCTCCAGCCTGAACCCAGATGGGCATATCTGGATCCACCCTGTAGTGCAGAACCAGGTCTCTGTCAGTCATAGGCTTGTGTGAGAGAAGAATGATGCTATAACCCTCTGAGTTTGGGGACAGTTTGTTATGCAGCGGTATTACAGACATGACTGAAACGTAGCTCCCAGTGCAAGCCTGTAAAGACACAGTGAGGAGTCCAGCGAAGTGCAGCCACTGACTTGTAATGAAGTGCCCAGATACCACTGGGCTTCACTTCCATGTAGGTAATCAGCCGTTTTCCCAGGTAATGGGAGCCAAGTATGAGAGGGACTTCATCACCCTGTCCTATTTAAACCACTTTTATGCTAAAATCTGCTGTGCATATACAAAGCTCCTATTTCTTTATTTTTGAGGCAGGGTCTCACTGTGTAGCCCTGACTGGGTTGGATCTCTCTGTGTAGGTCAAGCTGGTCTTGAACTCATAGAGATCCACCTGCCTCTGCCTCCAGCGTGCTAGGATTAAAAGTATGTGCTACCAGGCTCCAGCTTGGATTCCTATCCAAATGCCTTGGTTTATTACTCATGCCCACAGTCAACCGAGGTGACAAGGATAAGCAGGTGTCAGTAGGCTGAGGCCACATCCTCTGGTCTCTGTATCCTGGGGATGGTGACAAGCTTGAGCTCTTTGTCTTTTGAGTTGCTGGAGGTAGAACCCTGTGCCTTATGTGTGCTGGGTAAGCATTCCATCAACCGAGCCACATTCCCAACCCTTTCAACCACATGCTAGGACCTTCCCCCCCCCTTACTTAGTCCATGGGCAGGTGAGACAGTTTGTCCCGCGTAGCCCGGCTGTAGTTCTGGAGAGCTTTAATAATGATTGTAAGATAAATTCACTCGATTTAGAAATGTTAACACTTCGAAAATTTGGCCTTATTGTAAAGTCATGGAAACATTTATGCCCACAGAAAGCAAGAATCCATTCATTCAAACAACAGTATGGAGTTTAGTCTGTAAAGATGGGAAATAAATCTGACATGGCAGCTCCTTAGGAAAGCTGGGGTGGGAGATTCACCACTCACCTGAGGCTCATCTGGGCCTCAGAGTGAGGCTCTGTCCCCAAAAAAACACCCAAAATTAACTAATTAATTAAATTAAAAGAAGAAGAAGGAAGACAAAGAAAGCTGGGGGTTTAACTCAGTTGGTAGAGCACTTCCCTGGCTTCAGTCCCTAGTATGGCTTACCCCCTCTGTGGTGGCACAGGCCTCAATGGCAGCACTCGTGTGGTAGAGGCAGAAAGTCACCCTTGGTTCCATATAAATTTTGATATCGTCCTGGACTACACGAGACGCTGTCTTCAAGAGAAAAGGGTATATTAAGTACACACTGCTTCTCCCTCCTCCATCTAAACCACTGCTGCAGCAGTCAGGGAATTTTACAAGATGTAATCAAGAAAGACAAAGATAGCCTGACAACAGACGCCAGAAGACTCCAGAAGCAGGAAGAAAGATGGCGGCTTGCAGACCTGCCCCCCAGGGAATCTTCCAAAAGGCAGAGCAGCTGGTGTCTCAGGAAGGGAGGGGACAAAGGACACCTGCTAAGGAGGCAGCTAAGCCTCTCTGCCCAGCATGGGTGCCTCCCTCCCACACACTGAGGTTTATGTTGGCAAAGGAAGCCATTTGGTTTCAGTAAGAAGGGGACTTGACTTTAAAGGATTGTCACAGATAGGGCTCAAAAGTCTGCAAGCTTCTCCAGCAGAGCCGGAGAGAGGTTTCCTTCCACACAAAAAGAGAGCAAATGGAGATAGAAAGAGCCCGTGGGGGTCAGCATGAAGAAGCCATAACTGAACGGTAGAGATGCACCAATATCCTCAGAGGGATGCGAGCCAGCTGAGGGGAGTTGGGGGTGGTGGGAGGTTCAGGGAGCCTTGAACCTTGAGAGAGAAGTTTTCAAGTTTGGTCAACAAGTTTAGATTCATCAGTGGGTACAAAGTGGTCTAACTTGTCCCCCATTGTGACATTGTCTAGCTAGGAAGGGGAAGAAAACCAGAGAAAGAAGTCACCCATGACGTCCAAAACAACGAACCTGAGGAAGTCACCCATGACGTCCAAAACCAGGAACCTGAGGAAGTCACCCATGATGTCCAAAACAACGAGGAACCTGAGTTTCTGCATTGAAATCCTCATTAAATTTCCAGCACAAGCCGTGTAGTTTGGAATTTCAGAACAGCAGAGCACACAAGGCAGAAAGCCTTCTTCTACCAGAGACATTGTAAGTTCCCTGAGAACACTGGAAAGTCTTCAGCATTCTGAGGCAGAGCTAATGTGAGTCCTGAGGGAGCCAAGGTGTGACCAGATCCTACTATAAAAGAAAACAAAAGATTCGAACTCTGAGAAAGCTACTAAAGGGTTCATGGGCAAACAACATGAACAAGGGAAGGGAAGCTGAGGGAAAGCAAGCGAGGGGATGGGGTGGGGGGGGTGGGACTCTAAGGAGAAATGAGGGGATCCTGAGAGAGGGTTGGTAAAGGTGACCACAGGATGCTGGGAAATACTATTCTAAGTTGTGTTACTTTTGTGTATGTTGCTTTTGCTTAGCTCTGTGAAACTGTGTTACTGTGCCTGTCCCAAACACCTGATGGTCTAATAAAGAACTGAACGGCCAATAGCAAGGCAGGAGAAAGGATAGGTGGGGCTGGCAGGCAGAGAGGATATATAGAAGGAGAAATCTGGGAAAAAGAGAAAAGTAGCCAGAGAAGGAGGAGGACACCAGGGGCCAGCCACCCAGCTACACAGCAAGCCATGGAGTAAGAGTAAGATTTACAGAAATAAGAGAATGGGAAAAGCCCAGAGGCAAAAGATAGATGGGTTAAATTTTAACTTAAGAAAAGCTGGCTAGAAATAAGCTAAGCTAAGGCCAGTCATTTATAATTAAGAATAAGCCTCCAGCTGGGAGGTGGTGGCGCATGCCTTTAATCCCAGCACTTGGGAGGCAGAGCCAGGTGGATCTCTGTGAGTTCGAGGCCAGCCTGGGCTACCAAGTGAGTCCCAGGAAAGGCAAAAAGCTACACAGAGAAACCCTGTCTCAGAAAAAAAAAAAAAAAAAAAAAAAAAAAAAAAAAAAAAAAAAAAGAAGAATAAGCCTCCATGTGTGATGTATTTGGGAGCTGGGTGGCAGGCCCTTAAAAGAGCAAAACCAAAGCACAACAGGATATGGACGGTCATCACACTTGCCACTAAATGTTAGTGACAGAGCGGTTGTGTATGGACACACTGAGAGGCTAAATCATCAGCATGAATTAGAAAACTAAGCAAACACAAGTAAGACAATATTGGATTTAAGAAAGAAAAAGAGAGAGAGAGAGAGAGAGAAGAGAGAGAGAGAGAGAGAGAGAGAGAGCAGCCATAGAGATTAGAATGCTGTATGGGTCAGCTTAAATATGGCTATGCAGCTACAATCACGACCAGGGCCTAATGTAGACACCATGGGAGGAAAAAAAAAGTGTGTGTGTGTGTGTGTGTGTGTGTGTGTATGTGTGTTACATGTTTTGATTAACCGAGCTTATGAAGTCTTCCATATTGTTTGGGTTTTGGTGTCTTACTTAAGAAAGAATTCCTAACCCCATAGGAAAAAATTCTTCTGCATTTTCTTACAGAAGTTTTAAAGTTTTTATTTATCATTAGTTTTAAAAAGTCTGTCTGTCTGCCATCTATTCATCCTAGATGTTTTACATAAACGATGAAAATACGCGCCACATCTTTTTTCTTCATATCTTCTAACACAGTAGAGGAAAGGGTTAACTAGAAAAGACATTGAGGAAAACTATTGAAAATGCAGAGGACTGGGACAAAACAGCAAGGATTATACAAGAGATGTTGAAAGTGCTGGATGACAGACACAGAGCACCGAGAGCCATGACTGATGGACACAGACCACTGAAAAATCTCCAGAATTAATATGAGATACTGGTTCTTAGAATTAGGAAATCCAGTCAGTTTCAAAGGGGCTATATAGAAGAAATGAGAGAGAGAGAGAGAGAGAGAGAAACAGGTTGAACATTTGTGATCCAAAAGTGTGAAGTCTGGAATTAAAAACTCCAAACCCCATGAGCACCACTTAATGTCGCTCATCTGACCTCAGGTACCCCTCCAGTTACTGCCTCCTTCTCTCTTGCAAAAGTCACAGGTGCTCGCCATCCCCAACTCTTCTCCCCTCCAGTTCTCCCTATCTGCACACACTCTCTTTCTTTTTAAAGCCCTTTTGAGATTTGAGGCATAATACATGTGCAGACATACATATAAAATACAAATAAGTGTATAAATTTGTTAATAATTGCCAAAAATATTTGTGTTATTCCAGTTCCTGCTCAATTAGTCTAGAAGCCCAGGTGTGTGTCTTTGCTTGACACTAAGTCTGCCTCCTGCATCCAGGTAGTTGGGGTGGTCACTACCCTAGAGTTTAGTGTAATAATTTTTTTAATACACTGAGCACCCTGAGACAATAAAGCTACCTTGACTATGAGCTTTATATACAGAGATTAAAATGCATTTGCTTCTGGGCATCACTGTTCACACATTAGTGTGCTTGGACAGCTTATCTTTGTCATGGTGGTATATCATTTCCATTGCTATGGTTGTTCTCAAGATGGAGCTCCTAAAACCAAGGCTCTCTTACAAATGTAAATTTCTTGGGCCACCCCATACTTACTGGACCAGAAACTCTGGGTGAGAGTCATCAGTTCTTCCAGAAGGTTCTGAAATGCATTTACATTGACAACTGCTTCTATATACTATTCCACTTTATTTTTTGCAGGTTAGTGTGGATGGACTTTTGGGTTATTTCTGGGTGTTGCTGTCATGAGTACAACCTCTACAAATATTCAGTTTTTCTAGGACTCATGTTCATGATATTTTTCGGGTGGGACTTCCAGCCTTGTTTATGTCCAATTCTTTTCAGAAGGGTTTGGTGGTAGACTGGGTTCAAACAGAAAACAAAGGACACACTCAATCCAAGGAAACACAGAAGGTTACTAACAGAGGCAACTCACAGTCACATCCTGCTAAAAGGCAATGTTCTCCTTGAAATTACACCCCCCCAGGATCACAGACATGCTTGGATTGATCCAGATAAGCTGCTCCTTGTTGGTATTGACATCCAAACCATCTCTAATATCGAACTAATAAAGCAGAAGCCACAGTTTTCTGTGTTATAAGAATGTTGGTTTCCAAGAATGTTTGTGATGAGGTGATTGCCAACATACAAAAGCTGACTTCAGCCTCACTGGGCACCATTCTGGTTCTGCCTCAGTCACTGGATCTGGGAGGCACTGAGACCCAGAAGACATGCTTTGAACTTCAGTTTGATGTCCTAGCATGGGACTGCACTTTTTTACAAAGGAGTCCACTAAACTGGTGTTGCCTTGTTCCAATCTGCTGGAACTCTTTCATGGAAGCGTTCAATAGGTGACTGCCAAGGATTCTGAGCTTTGAAGCCTCGCACGTTGTAATTATCGGAAGCAGTTCTTGCCAACAGAGAAACACTGGAATCCGGCTCCACAAAAGAGGAGGAGGAGATGGAGAAATTAAATGCTGAGCGTCCCAGTGGTTTTGGAGACCTGGCTGTTACATCCCACCATTGTGCTTGGAAGGTGACAACACATAGGAAGGAGCTTTTGAGGAGATTCCTGGATTTAATGGGAAAAATTTATATTTTGCACTGAAATGGAAGAAAATTATTTTGCAACATCAGAATTTGACAAAAAAAATTCAAAAGAATAATTAGCCTTTTTTTGGGGGGGTGGGGATAATTTTTAACTTATAAAAGTGTTCATTGATCAAGATTTCCCTGAATAGAGGCAAAACAATTGAGCTTAGGGATATACAGAACTGGATGTCCACACACTTCTTTTTGTTTTGTGACCTTTTTTGTGCATTTATTTATTTGTTTAAGGGTTTAAAAAAGATGTATCTTTGTTTTATGTGTATGAGTGTTTTGCCTACATGTGTGTATATGTACCATGTGTATACAGTGCTCATATAGGTCAGAAGAGACATCAGGTCCCCTGGAAGTAGAGTTACAGGCAGCTGTGTGTAGCAAGCCTTCTTGTCAGACTTTCTTTGGGGACCACCAGCTCCCTAATAATTACGTGGAGACTAATTAATAATTATGAAAGCTTGGCTTAGGCTTGTTTCCAACTAGCTCATAACTCAAATTAATCTGTTTCTATTAATCTACATTTTACCAGGTGGCTTTTACCTCCCTCCCATTCTCTAAGTCCAACTTGTTCCACATCCTGCTGGTGTCTCTGCCTCTCTTCTTCCCGGAGTTTCTCCCTCTCCCCGGAAATCCCGCCTATTCTCTCCAGCCTAGCTATTGGCCAATCAGCTCTTTATTATACCAATCAGAAGGTGCCTTAGGCAGAGACACATCTTTATAGTGTACAAAAAGATTATCCCATGACAATGTGAGCTGCCACGTAGGTGCTGGGAACTGAACCCGGGTCCTCTGCATGAACAAGTGTTTTTAACTGCTGAGCCATCTCTCTAGCCCCTACTTGCTTATTTATTCATCTGTGTTTCTGTCTGTCTGTCTGTCTGTCTGTCTGTCTGTCTGTCTCTCTCTCTCTTTCTCTCTCTCTCTGTGTGCACATGCACTTATACCATGGCACACATGTGAAGGTCAGTTGACAACTTGAGGGATCTATTCTCTCCTTCCACTGTGCGGATCTCGGAATTGAACTCAGATTGTCAGTCTTTGCAGCAGGCACCTTTAACCACTGAGTCATCTTGGTGACTCTGGTTTGTTTTTGAGACAGGATCTTTTTCCATAGCCCAGGCTGGCCTCAGACTGATGACTGTCTTACCTTAGCCTCCTGAGTGCCAGGGTGAGAGGTGTATGCAGCCGCAGTTGGCTTGAATATTTACAAATTGTAATTCGAGAACAGAAACAAGCAAACAAAAACCAGAATTGAACTTGCTGTCTGTTTAGGGAGTCCTCCCTGAACCCACCTAGCTCCTCAGTCCCAACAGTCCTAGGGTCCTCAGTTTAAATATGGTCTACCAAAGAGTCATGAGGACACCAACAAGTATAACTCACCATCGCAAGACGCAGCTCTGAGGGAACTCCCGGCAATTCCATCTCAGAGGAAAAAACCATAATTCCATAGTGAAGCAAAGCACGTCCACCAGAGGACCAGGGACACCAGAGGACTGCCATTGTCACAGACTATTTTGTTGGGCAGTCGGTGATATTTTAGGAAACACACCACGGTGGTTTGAATGAGAAATGACCCCACAGGCTCATGCGCTTGAACACTGGGTCCCCAGGCGTGGTGCTGTTTGGGGAGGCTGTGGAATATTTAGGAGATGACGCTTTGCTGGAGGAAGTACCTACCCGAGTGGGGTAGGCTTTGAGGTTTTATAGCCTGGTCCCACTTCCTCTTTGCTGTATCTTCTGGATTGCTGCTGGGCTAGCCTCACGCTCTGAACGCCTTGCCTTCCCGGATGGACTGTATTTTGGAACCATGAGTCAAAACAAACCTCTTCTCCCTTCACGTTGCGTGTGTCGGGGGTGTTCTATCGCAGCAACAGGAAAGAAATGAAGACACTCTGGCTTTCCATTCTCGCTAGCAGGGGCTCACTTCCAAAGTGGCCGAGCACAGCGCTCCATGTCCCACAGCAGGCCACAGGCCTTCTTCTCTGAGGCCACTCGGGTCTTCTGAGGCCCTCAAGTGCCTGCTTTTCTCTTCCAATTTGCTCTGCTGCCCCCTTCCCGCCTCCCCGCCCTAGCCCCCTCACTGTAGACATCTGAACTGTGGCCTGCCCGGCCCTTAGCCCTCTTCTCTTCCTGTTGACACCTTTTTCCTGATAGTTAGTGGCACACCTGGGCTTTCAGTATCCTTGCTTTATTCATGGCTCCCCAAGGGGCTTTTCTCCAGGATTCCCGAATCACGAATCTTAGCACTGACGCTCCACTGGGACCCATCTGAAAAGACTCATCTATGGTTTGAACAGTTGGTTTTTCATTAAAATTCACGTTGAGAAGTGGTTCCCCACGGTGAGGTATAGTTGGAGGTGATGCAGTCTCAGGGTGGGACCTTCATGAATGGACTCGTGCCTCTCTCTCTTGCATGAATTATGGCTCTTGTGGGTCCTTCCAGGGTAGGTTTTTATAAAGTGTTCCCGCTCCCCAAGGCTTGCTTCTGCTGCACACACCTGCTTGCTTGCCCCATGCTCTACTGTGAACTGAAACTGTGCACGGCCTGTTGCCAGTACCTGGCTCATAGGCAGCCCAGGTTTCAGAACTGTGAGCGTGGGGGTCCTTGCAGTCACCGGAGCTGGCAGAGTAACAATCTGCATGAGGCAAGAAGGAAATCCATTCGACACACCATAGCCGGTGTTGGTTCAAATATCTAGAGTCTGATACCAAGCTGTTTATTTTAGACATAATTAAGTACAGTACAACTTTAGCAGAATGGTTTCCTGGTAACAATTATCTTAATCTCATGGGCACAGTAAAGCTTAAGGTGTAACTACATGGAAACTCTTTTGCAAAGTGCATGTGACCTCTTCCATAAGGATAGGTTCTATAGCTTAAGGGCCTAGGATCTGATATGGTCTCAGTCATACAGATAGCGTAGAGGTCACCAGGCTATAACATACATGGGATCTATTGACGGAGAAACAAAGTTAAAGATCAAGGTCTAGGGAGGAAGGGTCTGAGATCAACATAATAGTCTGGGGGATTCGGGTGTGGCCTGCCCCTATAGATAGCACAGCTTTACAGGCTAAGTACATCCACCTCCAGCCTTCTGGGTGGAAAACTTGTTGTGTTGAAGACACAAGTCTGCATGTCTAACATTCCTGGTTCCCTTAGTGCTTATCTGTGAGCACAAGGACCTCTTGCCCTCTCCATGGGAGCCTAAACTGTAGTAGGTAAGTAGTTCCCGCCTTGACCTTGAAGCACTGCCCCCAGTGAGACAGCAGATAACTGCCACACCTGCCTATGACCTGCCCCTGGGGCGTGGCCAAGACGAGACCCTTTAAGACCCGAGATGCGTAGGGCTGGCTCTCTTGGCTCCTCATGATCCTGGAGGCTGGATTGCAGACCAAGTCAGAGTTCTCCAGAGAACCATGCAGGACTGCACCTCATCTCTCCCAGATTCTGTAACTGACCCCTTATTGGTTGTAAGTTACCCCTGAAATAAACCTCTTTTAATTACCAGATAAACTACGTGGAATTGCCTCATTGATTGCCACAATACTAAACAAACTGCTTTTCTTTGTGAATTATCTAGTCTCAGTTGTTCTGGTATAGCAGTGGAAAATGGACTGCCTCTCACAGCCAACTGCCTGTGACATCCTCCCCCTTATGCCCCAGGTATCCCATAGTCTCTGCTCCCATCAATGTAGTCTTCTTTACAGCGTTTGGGGCAGTCTCAAGACCCTGCTCCCCTTTTACACTTCATATCCATCTGTCTTAGTTGCTTTTCTATTGACGTGCATGGATACCATGGCCAAGAAAATTAATAAAAGAAAGTATTTAATTGGGAGGTCATTTGGACTTTCAGAGGGTTAGTCAGTTTCAATCATGGCAGGGAGCATGGAAATGAGCAGGAAGGCATGGTGCTGGAGTGGTAACTGAGAGCTCATGTCTGATCCATGAGCACGAGGAAGGGACTGGGCCTGGTGTGGACTTTTGAAATATCAAAGTTCACTGACATTCCTCCTCCAACAAGGACATACCTCCTAATCCTTTCTAAACAGTTCCACCAACTGTGAACCAATCATTCAAATATATGAGCCTCTATAGGGGGAGCATTCTCATTCAGATCACCACAACCATCATGGTGGAGAGTATGGTTGCAGGCAGGCAGGTATGGAGCTGGAACAGTAGCTGAGAGCTTATACCCTTCTCTGAAAGTAGGGGGCAGAGAGGGGTAGAGAAAGGCAAGAGACAGAGACACTTGGAAATTGTGAGGGCTTTTGAAACCTCAAAGCCCATTCCCAGTGATACACATTTTTTTTTCCAACAAGGCCACACCTCCTAATCCTTCCCAAACAGTTCCACCAAGCTTCTGTTTCTTTTGCTGGGTTTGATTGTTGTCAGTTTCATATATGTATAAATAGCATTCTGATTACTGTAACCCCATCCTCTTTAATCGCTCTCCCATCTATACCCCCCATCTTTATACAAGCTCCTTTACTTCATTCATGTCATTTAAAAACACCCACTGAGTTTTAACAGGATCATCTGTGTGACGATGGGTTTGGAGCAACATTAACCTGCCAGGCAACATGTGACCATTAGTGCAATAGTGGTGTGACTGTTAGGGTGGGAACCAACTACTCTTTGTTTAGATACACACACACACACACACACACACACTCACACACTCACACACATACACACACTCAAGCTCACGTAAACACATGCACACACATACACACACTCACGCACACATAAACACATGCACACACATACACATATGCACATACACACACAATTGCACACACACACACACACACACACACACTGTTAAATAATGCACCTCCCACTCAAATTCTTCTCACTCCCTGGAGACACTGACTTATTCTTCTTTCCTATAGCTTTATCACATGGAGAACATGACCTAAGAGAAATTCTATCTCTTGGAACTAGCTATTGTCATGCCCTTTAGATCTGTTCCGGCTTCTGTCTGCATAAACAGCCTGTCCCTTTTCACTGCAGAGGTGAATTCCTCAGCAGGGACAGTTTCACTATCATCTAACCATTCTTTTGAAGTTTGTCTTTTTTTTTTTTAAACCTTCCAATTTTGGTTATTAGAAACGAAATTGCTGGAAATATTTGTGCACTGTTTTAAAAAATATTTCATTTTAGCTGGGCAGTGGTGGCGCATGCCTTTAATCCCAGCACTTGAGAGGCAGAGACAGGCGGATCTCTGTGAATTCGAGGCCAGCCTGGTCTGCAGAGTGCGATTCAGGACAGGCTTCAAAGCTACATGGAGAAACCCTGTCTCAAAAAACCAAAAAATAAAAATAAAATTTGTTTTTAACTATGTCTATGTTTGTGTGGTAGTATGTGCAGGCCATGTGGAGGCCAGAAGAGGGTGTCAGATGCCCTGGGCCTGCAGTTACCAGTGGCTGTGAAACACCTAATTTGGGTGCTGGGAACCAAACCTGAGTTTTCTTCAAGAGCAATGCCACTCTTAACCGCTGAGCCATTTACCCAGACCTGTGCACTTGGGGTGTGTGTGTGTGTGTGTGTGTGTGTGTGTGTGTGTGTGTGTGTGTATGTGTATGTTTTTATTTGCCTGGGGTAAAGGACAAAAGATTCAAGCCTGCAGCTGCCAGGTTGCACGCTTTCTTCATAAAGAAGTTGCCCAGCTGTTTTTACAGTACTAGTTCAATGCTTCCCAGCTAACCCCCCAGTTTCTTTACATTTCTAATCTTGACCTTTGGGATTAGTTGGGTTTTTGGTTTGTGTTGTTTTAATTTTAGCCGTGTGTGTGTGTGTGTGTGTGTGTGTGTGTGTGTGTGTGTGTGTGTGTGTGATGGATTCTTACTATGACATTAGCCCTTGTTTCCTGAACATCTGTAGCATTCACTGGCTTTATTTGTGGGCTTATCTGCCCTTTAGATAGACTCTCAGCTGAAATGTCTGCTCACATCCCTTTTCTTTTTCTTTCTTTCTTTCTTTCTTTCTGTTTTTTTTTTTTTTTTTTTTTTTTTTTTTTTTTTTTTTTTTTTTTTTTTTTTTTTGGTTTTTCGAGACAGGGTTTCTCCGTGCAATTTTGGTGCCTGTTCTGGATCTCACTCTGTAGACCAGGCTGGCCTCGAACTCACAGAGATCCGCCTGGCTCTGCCTCCTGAGTGCTTGGATTAAAGGTGTGCGCCACCACTGCCTGGCCAGCCTGCTCACATCTCTTAATCTGCTTTCTAATTGGATTCTTGTTTGCTGTTGAGTTCCACCAATCTTTATATGTTACAGAAATGTGTCGCACACAGGGCACGTGGTTTGTAAATATCTTCTTTAGTCTGTAGCCTGCCTTTTCGTCCCACCACTGTTTTTAATATTTTATTTATATTTATTTATTTTCTGAGACGGAAAATTTATTTATTTCCACCTGGCTGGCGGAACTCTCTCTGTAGACCAGATGGGTTTCAAACACAAAGAGATCCACCTGCCTCTGCCACCCAAGTGCTGGCATTGTGGTGTGCACCACCACCCAGCATATCCTCCCTCACAGCAGAACTTTCCAACTGTGGTGGGTCAAATGTATCACTTCTCTTCTTATAGACTGTGCTTTTGGTGTTAACTATAAGAATTGTCTAGCTGCATAGCCTAAGGATTCATCCCACATATAGTGTGTTCTGTGTACATAATTTTATAAAGTTAAATTTAGGTCTGTGACTCATTTTGGGTTTTTTCTTTTTCTTTTTTTCTTTTTCTTTCTTTCTTTCTCTCTTTTTTTGAGATGGGAACTTAGATCAAGGTTGTTCTTATTTTTAATCTATGAAGCCCAGCTGTTCCAGCATCACGTATTGAGAAGATTACCTTCTGCTGAACTGCTTTTTTTTTTTTTTTCTCCCCACAAGGTGGTGTAAAAGTAAACATCACTGCTGGGTCAGTGAGATGGCTCACCATTTTGGTCAAACCTGAAAACCCTGGAATCCACATGGAGGAACCAGATAACTGTCCCTCCCACAGGCGTCCTCTGACCTCCACAACCCCCACCACCACACGCAAATAGTGTAAAAACTTTTTAAAGAACCGGTTGGGCATATGTGTGTGGGTCTATTCCTGGCCTTCTGTTCTGTCCTGTTAACCTCGGAGTCTCCGCCTCCACTCGGGTATTGCCGGCTCAATTTGTGCAGCTGTATGAGGCTTGAAATAGGATAGACTGTAATGACCCGTTTTTTTTCAACACGGCTTCAGCTCTTCTATTTCCTTTGTTCTCTGTTATATACTGTAGGATGAGCTTCTATGTCTACAGAATCTCAGCTGAACTCTAAAGACTGCTGCCGGCCTCCTGCAGACTGGGAGGAATGGACACCTTTAACCGGGCGATCGCTTCCCAGGGCTCACATCTTAAACAGCACGCAGGAAGCAGAGAGGACAAACTGGGAACAGCGGGACAGTCCATCTCCTCCTTCCCTTAATTAATTTTCGATTGCTTTCACCTTCATGGTTGGATTTTACACAACTGTTCTACACATATTTTTGTTTTATTTACATCAGGTGTTTTTTTTAATTATTATTATCAACAATCCTTAGCATTTTAAGTTTTTTCTCCATGTGTTCAGTATCTTCTAATAAAATTTATTTTATTTTATTTTCCCCTTTTGGTGAACCAATCAATGAGTTTCATCTGGGATTGCTGACAGGAGCCAGGAGCATGGGTAAAGGGTCATTTACAGCAACTTATCAGCATCTACCCCACTGCAGAGAATGTCTCTCTGGGGTGGTGTGAACGAGGCGTCTCCCATAGTCTGTGGCTTTAGAGCATTGGATCCCCAGCTGGTGGTCCTGTTTGTAGAGGCTTACGAGGTGTGGCCTTGCCAGAGGAAGTGTGTCACCGGGGTGGGCTTGAAGGTTTCAGAGCCTCCTGGCATTTCTAGTGTGTTCTCTCTGCTCCTTTCTTGCTGTTTAAGACGCCGTCAGCTTCGGCTTCAGCTGCGGTGCCTGCCGCCTGCTGCCATGCTATCCCCATCACTATGTACTCTAATCCTCGGGAACGGTAAACCAAACAAACTGATAGGAGAAATATATCCCCCGTTAGTGCGTAACTCTGCTCGCGCAATAAACCAGCCAACTAGTAAGTCCAGGTTTAATAAACAGAGCAAAACAACTCCTGGGTGACTCTGGGGAAAGAAGTCGAGAGAGAAAATCACATGGCAGGTCTGGTGACCAGGTCTGAAATACCCTGTAGGCGTGGTCTTGAGCAGCTCTGGGAGGAGCTGACCCTTGGTGAACTTTCTGAGGGCAGGGTTTGGAGAGGGCAGCTCCAGGGGAGATCCCCAATATAAACTATTCTATAAGTTGGTCATGGTGTGTGTGTGTGTGTGTGTGTGTGTGTGTGTGTGTGTGTGTGTGTGTGTTTAATCACAGAAACAGGAAAGTGTCTAGTGATTCTCTTTCCCTAGCAACCACTAACTGTTGGTGCATCCTCAGGGAGGGAGGGGCCTCTAAAGCCTACCCTGATGGAGAACACTGACCCTACTGGTCTTGTTCAGTTTAGCACAGCAAATTTGATTTTTGAATGCCCAGCTAGTATCCAGCAGCTAAAACTCACCTCATGCAAGTAAGGTCGGTTTGATTTCTCACCTTCCAACCTGGTGTCTTTGGTGGTTTGAAGGAGATGTCTCCCATGTTCTTGGTCATTTGAATGCTTGGTCCTCAGTTGGTGATACTCTCTGTGGAGGCTTAAGAGGTGTGGCTGTGAAGGCAATAAGGGAAGGGCCATCTTAGGGAAGGGCCACCATCTTAGACCACCTGCTGTAGTCAGTTCCAGGAAGGACCTCAGGAATGTGCCATGACAACTCGAACACACACAGGGCAGTATCCCCCTGGGTTCTCGGCCACTGCCGCATTTCCCTCCATCTGCCATGCAGTGTCCCAGGTTTGAACTTGACAATAAAAGGACCCTTATGTGCTTGTATCAGAAACTGGCTCCTTGGTGGTCTCTGGGGATTTCTCGAAACGGGTATAATACAGCCTTGCTGGAAGAAGTATGTCACTGGGGGTGGGCTTTACAACTTCAAGAGCCATTCACCATTCCCAGTCCACTCTCTGCTTCCTGCCTTATCATTTAAGACGTGAGCTCTCAGCTCCTGCTTCGGTTGCCATGCCCACCGGCTGCTACACTTCCTCACTGTGATGGCCACGGACTCTTATCCCCCTAGAACTGCAAGCCAAAAGATGCTTCCTTCTGTATGTGGCTTTGCTCATCGTGTTTTATTTCAGCAACAGGAAAGTGATTAAGACAACATCTCAGGTTCTATTTCCTGACTTACTGCACCGGTTGAAGCCGTCAGCACTGTGCTGAACACAAATGCTGAGTGGGGACATCCTTGCCTGCCCAGCCGTAGGGTGAAATTGCTCCCTCCTCAGCCACCACACCTGCAGCTCGAAGTGGGGGGGGGGCTGCACTGCTTCTCCTTTTAAGTGGTATTTATTATCTGTGCAGGTGGGAGTCGTATGCATGTAGAGGACAGAGGAGAACTGTGTAGAGGCGATTCCCTCCTTCCACCTTCTCATGGGTTCTGGGATGGAGTTCTGGTCACCAGGCTTCTATGGCAAGTGCATTGCTGAGCCATCTCTCCAAACCTGTAGTTGCTTGGTATCCAGTCGAGGAAGGTCTCCTTGTCCCTGCGTTTCTGTGAGTTTTGATGTGAAGGGCCATTGTTTGTTTTAATCATACAATTGACACACCGTTTTTTAAAAAAAAAATCTCCCTAGAGTTTTTCAGTCTCTTCTCCATGTGTGGAGTCAATCAACACTAATTCCAGAATGTTTCCATCATTCTACACCCCCAAGAAATCCTGTATTCAGCTGTGCCCGGTCACTCTCCATTCCCTCCTTCTCCCCAGACCTTGGCACGGACCACTCTACTTTCTGTCTTTGGGAATTGCCTATTCTGGACATTTCCACTCCATCTGACATCTTTGATTTAGCATGGTGTTTTCAAAATTTGTCCACCTTGTAGCACAATCCAGCATCCTTCTCCTATAGCTGATAGGTTTTGCTTTCCATGCATCATAGATGGGCACGTGGGCCCATTCTCTACTGTTGTGAATGATGCTTGCTGGAAAATTTCTATACATTTGTCCTAGTTGGCTACAGTTGTCAACTTGACACAGCCTGGAGTCGTCTGAAAGGAAAGCCTTCACTGAGGAATTGCCCAGATCAGATTGACTTATGGGCATGACTATGGAGGGTTTCCTCCATTACCAACTGATGCAGAAGGGCATGGCCCACTGCGGGTGGCTCTGTTCCCTAGGCGTGTGGTCCTGGGCTATATGAGAAAGCTAGCTAAACACAGGCCTTGGAATGAACCAGTAAGCATCATTCATCCGTGGTTTCTGCTTCGAGTTCCTGCCATGACCTCCTTAATGATGAACCGTGACCCGGAAGTGTAAGCCAACAGACCTTCTCCATCCCAAGTTGCTTTTGATAGTAGTGTTTTATCACAGCACAGAATGAAACTAGAACTTCTACCCTGTGAGTACTGGGCATTGACTCAGGCTGTCAGGTTTGGTGGTGAGTGCCTTTTCCTGATTTTCCACAGCTGCCTGATCTTGATGCCCTGTGCTCCTCCCCTCTGTTAGCTTTATAAATATTATTTACTCATTATTCTTATCAAACACCCAAACACGCTCAGTTTAAAGTCTCTTCATTGTTCCGACTATTTAATTCATTTGGAGTTAATTCAGTTTATGATTGTTGATTTTGTTGTCATCAAGCATAGCTCGAGATGTTTCAGGATTTGAGTTTTCTTATTTGTGGGTAAAAACTTCTCTCTTCCCCTCCTTCCCTCCCTCTCTCCCTCCCTCTGTCCTTCTCTCCTTTCCTCCCTTCCCCCATCCCTCCCTCCCTCCCCACTTCTTTCCAGCACCTAGCATGTTGTATTTGAGGCCTGGTCTGTGGTGAAGAATATAATTTTGACTGGGTGATTCCGAGTCTCAGAATCTCACCCTTCCATGGTCTGTTCATCCCTCTAGGTGACATGGGCTCAGGAGATGGTGTCTGTGTGGTCCAAGGACCATACTTTCACACTTGCTGTCCCCCCACCCCCACCATCACCCATGAAATGACTGAGATGAATTTCTTCTTTCCAATTGACATATTTCTTTTCTCACATCTGGCTCCAAAAGACAGCCTGGCCCTGTTCCCACCCTCGAGGCCATAGAACTCAGCATGCCATATCTGTATCCGACGGGGAGGCTGGTCTTGTCCATGGGCCCAGCCACATCATCCCGTTTCTTTGAGACCTGCTTCAGATCTAGAGTCACAGCAGCGTCTGGACCCAAACCGAACCCAAGGGCTCTCCCTCTGCTTTTCTGATTTTCCCATTGTAGTTTTGGTGGTTGGAGATGGAACTCAGTTGGTAGAGTGCTTGTCCAGGTTGGCAGAGTGCTTGCCTAACACTCATGAGGCACGGAGCTTGCTCTCCATTGTAAAAAACCAGGTGTGCACTGGGGAGGTGTGGGCCGGAGGACCAGAAGTTCAAGGCATCTTGCATGAAATTTGCAGCCAGCCTGGGCTACACAGCCTAGTCTCAAAAACATATACATCCCAGTCTTAACATTTTCACTTTACTCCATTTTTTTTTCCTGGACTACAACTTTTATAGCCTCTTTGAAATGAGGCAAAATGCAAGCAAATGTCACGCTTTATCATTTCCAAAATTAGGGTGAGCCTTCTGTCTTCTGCAATATACATTTTATTGGCAAATTCTCACGTGCTGTTTAAGGTTACTGAAAGTAGCCTGTGGGGGGTGGGGTTCCTTGTGCCAGACCCTAGCATATTTGTTTCAGGGGGGTCTCTAAAACTCCATTCCAGGGGCAAACTGATCCCTGCCTCTGCCTTGGAGATAGGAAGACAGCCTGCAGCTAAGGATCTTAAAATCCTTGCACCCTGAGGACAGCTAGAAGGCCAACTGTGTCCGGCAGAAGTTACTGTTGTTTATCCCACGGCACAAAAATGCTTGTGGTGGGAATGGGAAGCCGGAGGTCATTGATTGAGACCAGGAGTTCCAGCTAAATCCTTCTTCCTCAGTCATTCTGCTGGGCATCCTCAGCCACTATTTGACGCCGTTCCCTTGGCCTGCTCTCAGCCAGGCTAGTCCAGCTGCCTCTGCTGGGTGTTGTGAACACTGATTTATGATGTTTTGCTTTCTGTCTGCTGTTTACAAATTGTCCTTTTACTTTTCCTTGCTACATGCTTAATAAATTCGCTCATTTGAAACCGAAGAGTGGCGCTATTGTGGCTCATTCTGGGCACCAGATGACACACCTTCTTTCCAAGGCACTGGGAACCTCAGGTCTATACTGTCAACCACAGCTGAAGTACAGCAGGTTCCTCAGTAGCCCACAGCATCCAGGTACCTAGAGAGGCACCACTGTGCTACTGGGGCTGAGTCACAAGGGGATGTCCAGGTGTGTTCAGAAATAGCATGTGCGCGGCGGCGGCTCAGTCCAGAACAATTTCTGATTTCAAACTCATTGACCGCAGTCAAGGTGAATGTAGCTCTTGCCTCCACCCAACTTTGGAGATCTCAAAGAAGTGATATAAGTATACAGTATCTTCCTCCTTTCCTCTCTTGCTTCGTATTCTGGAGTTTTAGCTTGTCACAAAACATACAGTCTGGAACAGCGGAATGCAAGTGTTTTCTCCAAATGTGGGTCCCCTCAGTCAAAATCCCCCACCGCAAGACCAAAGACTATAGGCAGAATGAACACATCTCCACCCCAGGCCTGCCTCCCACCTTCAGAAGGCTACTGCCACCCGTCTCCTGGACTGCATCCTGGAAGGACTTTACAGAGGGTATTTTCTCTCCCAATACACCCCAGTGTGTAACTGACCATGAAGGAACAACCAAGCCAGGGCAATCTAGAAAACCCCAGACTCTCCACTCAAACCTTTAGCTCAGTGGTTCTCAACCTTCCTAATGCCATGGCCCATTAATACAGTTCCTCATGTTGTGATGACCCCCACCACTACCATAAAATTACCAAAAATATTACTTCATAGCTGTTACGAATCCTAATGTAAAAATCTGATATGCAGGATATCTGCTATGTGACCCATGTGAAAGGGTCTTTTGGCCCCCAAAGGGGTCTCAACAGGTTGGCAGCTGCCCCTTTAGCTCCGCCTCCCCCAAGTTACTCTTGGTTTTAACTCTTGGCTGTGTTGGAGGAGGGGGTGTAGAGCATATTATAAAATTCAGCATGGACAATAAGTTGGCCATCTATCAAGAGGGCAGGCAGGAATAAAAGGTTGCACAGGGTTGCAGTGGAGTCCTTGGCATGCTTCTGAACCACTGCCGCAGGAGAGTCTCAAAATTCAACGTGACTAGGGAGACATGACTGTTTCCAAGGCACAAAAGTCAATGTTTCATAATAGGATACTAATGGAAAATGGTGGACTACTGAACAAGACTTTATTTATTTATATGTACAATTAGGACACTGAGGGAACTGAAAGGTTTTTTTTGTTTGTTTGTTTTTGTTTTTTGTTTTGTTTTGTTTCCTAAGACTTTTCCAGGGCTCAGGATTCAGCTCAGTGGTGGCATGCTTGTAGGCATGAGGCCCTGGGTTTGATCCTAGTACTGCACAAGGCTACGGGGCTCAGAGCCAGTAATCCCAGCATACTGGAAGTGGCAACAGAAGAATGAGAAGGTCATGGTCATCCTTGGCTGCATTGTGGGTTCAAGGCCAGCCTGGGCAACATAAAATCCTGCTTAAAAAAAAAAAAAAAAAAAAAAAAAAAAGGAGGTGAAGAAAACCATCTGAATCCGGTGTGGTGGTGAACTCCTGCAATCCAGCCATTAAGAAGGTGGAGGCAGGAGAGGTTCAAGGTCATCCCTGGCTACTTTCTGAGTTCCAAACCAGTCTAGTTTACAGGAGACAGGCTCAAAAAAACTAAAATAAAAAATAGTTTTCTTCTTTGCCAAGATTTGCTACTATGACCCTGTAGTTCATGTGAATTGCATTCTAGTTACAGTAAGAAAAGTCAACCTTAAATACACAGCCACTGAGCCACCAGCTCAGCATGCCCACTTGGGAAGAATCTGAAAGCACCAAAGCTTTCCAAGAGAATCAAATGGCAGAACCCACGCTCCTCGCTGATAGGCTGCTGAGTAAGGCGCATGGCCCGGGAGGCGGGACTGCGTCACTTCCGGAAGGCAAGTCTCCCCCCCCCCTCGGCTGGCGCTCCGGGAGCGGGCGGTCTCCATGGCAACCAGCAGGCCCCGACCCAGTTGCCTGGTTTCCCGCTGCCGTCTCGCTGGCCGCGCCCGCACAAAGACCGCGCGGTGACCGCTCAGTGCCACGACCCCGCCACTCCAGCCCCGCGGGAACCGCAGCCGCCGCCGCGGGGAAGCAGTTCCGGCGGCCGCCGTGACGCGCAGGCAAGGCGCGGCCCCGACCCGCGGGCCATCTTGGCAGCGGAGGGAGCGGCGGAGCGACAGGTACACACGCGGCCCGGCCCGGGCCAGCTCAGGTGCGGCCGCCCTTTGTTCTCCCGCAGGTAGTCGCGTGCCACCCGCGGGCAGCGCCTTCACCCACAGCCCGAGCTCCGGCAGGTGCATCCCGCCAAGTCTGGGCAGCGCAGGTCTGCGCATCCCATAAGGCCTGGGCAGGTCCAGCCTATGCATCCTGCAAGGCCTGGGAAGGTTCAGCCCGCTCATCTCATAAGGCCTGGGCAGGTCCTACTCGCTCATGCTCCAAGGCCTGGGTAGGTCCAGCCTGTACATTCTGCAAGGGTTGAGCAGGTCCAGCTTGAACATCCTTCAAGGCCTGGGCAGGTCCAGCCAGCGCCCCACACCTTGACCCTACAAAGCCTGCAGAAAGGAACTGCGCCCAGGACAGGACCAGTGGCCTCAGGCTTGCCTGCCTAGATTCTGCCTGGGCGCACCTGCTTCAGCACCCAAGGCCTTTTGCTCTGGTTCTCCAGCTCTCTGTGGTTTAACCTTAGCCAGCATGGTCCAACCTCAAACCTCCAAAAACGAAAGGCCAGCCTCTGCCCCTGGCGCCAGCGCACAAAAAATGGATGACGTGGTTGACACCCTGACCTCCCTGCGCCTCACCAACTCTGCGCTGAGGCGCGAGGCCTGCACGCTGAGGGCGGAGAAGGCCAATCTTACCAACATGCTGGAGAGCGTCATGGCCGAGCTTACTCTGTTGCGCACCCGGGCGCGCATTCCTGGCGCTCTGCAGATCACGCCACCTATCTCTGCCATCACCTCCAATGGGACCCGACCCATGACCACGCCGCCCACCTCGCTGCCTGAACCCTTCTCGGGAGACCCCGGCCAGTTGGCGGGGTTCCTGATGCAGATGGACCGGTTCATGATCTTTCAAGCTTCCCGCTTCCCAGGTGAAGCTGAGAGAGTGGCCTTCCTGGTGTCCCGACTGACTGGGGAGGCCGAGAAGTGGGCCATCCCCCACATGCAGCCAGACAGCCCTTTGCGAAACAACTACCAGGGCTTTCTGGCTGAGCTGCGCAGAACCTACAAATCTCCGCTGAGGCACTCACGGCGTGCACAAATCCGGAAGACATCTGCATCCAATAGGGCTGTGCGGGAGCGGCAGATGTTGTGCCGCCAACTGGCCACAGCTGGCACAGGAGCCTGCCCAGTGCATCCTGCCTCCAACGGGACCAGTCCGGCACCAGCCTTGCCCACCCGCAGCCGGAACCTTTAGGGAACCTGTGGCCACCCAGGTAGCTAGACTGTTGCTGAGAAGAATTGTCGATAGAGTAGCATTGTTCTGTTTGCAGGCACCTTTCATGCCTCTCCCCGTCTGTGGGAGGCCATCCCGCCATCCTCATTGGTCATCCACCCTGCTGTGCGTTTTGCTAGCTTTACCTGCAACTCAGTGCATGTCCCCCGCCCCCCATCTGTTGCTTGCAATCCCAGCTTCTCTAGTAATCACAACACAGCCCCTTGGACATGTGCCGGCCTAGGAACCATTTAGGCTGACCACCTCTGTGGGTGGGCTCAGCTAGTGGACATTCAGCTTTTGTGCCCTCCCTACAAGCACCCTGGCGATTCCCTTCCTGGTCACTCTGGTCTTGCTGATGAGTTCTGAATAGAAAGAAACCATCTTGGCTCTGAAGGTGGCTGATGTATACCTGAACCAGCCTGCCCACATCTGGTTCCTTTGCAAGGTAGCCAGGTAGTCAGTCACTCTGCATTCCAGGGATCCTTTCCTCTATAGGGGAGCCTGTGTTCCAGCATACCCCACTGCTGATGCTGGGAACATCTGGTCCTTCACAGACATTCCTTCTGCCTCTCCTGTCCGCAGGAGACTCATCCACACCTGTCTGTGACTGCCAGTGTTTTGATGGCATCAGGGAAATCTAGCATTCATCTACCAAGTTAATCATGGACCTGGGACCCTGGGGCAGTTCCATCAGGCTGCCATAGGAAACATCCATGCGTCAGCCATAGCAGACTGAAGGGGGCCTGGGGACCCCATTTGCTGCCTGGATTTCTGTTGAGAGGCTCACAGGTGTCTGCTCCTTTCTGCCCATGTGGCTCCATGGTGGCCTTGTCTAGCTGCAGGCCCTTTTCCACCCAGGGGCCATGTGGCTTTCACCTCGGCCTTTCAGCCGCCCACACCATCTCTAGGGGTCCAAGGAATCCACCAACATATACCCTCTCTGTGCCTGGGCCTAATGTCTGGCCTTTGTCCAAGAACAAAAGACTGGCTGGGGCCAATTCCTCTAGGAAGCATCGGGCACCTTCGGTAGGGGGTGTCGGCCTCTTGCTGCCCCAGTTTGAGGAACTGGTGAAGAGCGGCCAATGGCTTTGGTCCTCATATGGACACACATTCCAATTCTGAGGAGCAAAACATTGACTTCTTCACAGAAGGATGCCTGGAAATCGTATTCAGACTCAGCCGAGCTCCTGGACAGTGACATCTGTCACACTTCAACGCCTGATTAACATGCCCACTTGGCCCCTTGGGGGAGATGGGTGCCTCTCCTGGGTTCTCCTGCCCTCCTCTGCATGGTCTTAGCTTGACCACAAAAAAACCCACCTCTGCACCCACCCACATACATTTCTCCCTTCTTGGGAGTCCAGAGGCTGGGGCCTGGAACCTGGCCTCTTTTCAGAGACTTCCTCCATCACTGGAAAAAGTGACTGACTCCAAAGCCGGCGCCCTTGCAAGGCCAGGGGTCTTCAACGCTCGCTGGCCTCACAGCCCACGGCCACCTGCTTCTTGTTGACTCCGATAGCCCAGTAGCCTTGCTGAAGAGCCTGGACCACGGCACCCTGCTGGCACCGTGGTGCTTCATGAGCAGGTGGAAGACTCCCTGGGGGTTCCACCGAGGGTGCTCACCGGTCCCCAAGAGCTGAGTCTCAGGACCTTCCAGTAGAGCCCCCCCCACCCCCCCCCCAGTGAAGCTCCAGCTTCACCACAGAAGCGGGGAGGTGTCTGTGGCGGCAAGAGACACCTGGAAGGTTTCTTTGCGGCCTTCTCGATCAGGATTGGAGACCCACTGGGAGGGCATGCCACCTACCCTGGCTCCTCGGACCACTGGGTGCTGTATTGGCTTTATGTCCCACTCCAGAGTCCTCGGCTGGTGGTGCTGGAGACAGAGCCGGGCAGGCCAGCCGTCTCCCTGTGTGGCTTCACCGGCTCCCTTTGCCATCTGGACTGACTCACCCGGGTCGCTCTGCTGCAGTGGGTCCACGCTGCTGCTCTGGTGGCATTGGCTTGGTGGTTGTGTTTTGTTTTTGTCCTCCCCCCCCCCCCCCGTGCTTGTGTTTATGGAAATGGGGGGCAGTGCTGCCCTGTATTTAGAACCATCTCGATAGATAGCTCTCTGTGGCTTGGAGCCTGGAGCACATGAGAGAAGGTTGAGGCTTGCCCTCCACCTTGGACCTGGAAGAGCCGCTTTGGGTCTGTTACTGAGGCTCTATCGGAGGGCATGGTTAGTCCCTAGCCAAAATGATGAGATGCGAGGCCCATGCAGCTCCCGAGGGAGACCTTGATAACTGGGCATCAAGCTGAGGAAGAGGGGAGGGGAGGGGCAGCTTGTACATATCCTAAGGTTATAGTTTCTTGAGCTCGGAAGAGAGCAGGGAGAGGGGGACGGAGGAGTTGCTGTACGAAGGAGTGGCCTTCCTCTCGGCATTGACTGTTGCAGCCGTACTGTGCCTGCCCCCCCAGACTCTGTGACGCCCATCTGGTAAGCAGGCTTCACTGTGTTCAGTGTCACTGACAGCGGGACTTGGCATGCGGGTGACTTCCCAGCCTAGTGTGAAATGTGACCTCGGGGTTCTCTCCATATCCCAGAGCATTTAGTGACTTTGGGGAAACAGCAAAGACCCACCTCGTTGGCCCCAGCCGAGTACGTGACAGGCGTGAATGCTGCATGGTAGTACATTTGGGTTGGCCCGAGACAGGTGCCTGTTGGTGCAGAGGACAGAGCCACTACTGGATGAGCATGCCCTGAGCATCCGCCTGCAGGGGATTGAATGGAGGCGGGGAAGCTGGCGTGGGCTGAGGGTGACTTAGGGGGCAAGCCTGGGGCTTGGCTGGAGCACGCTGGGGACAAGGCGTCAGGTGGCAGGGCTCTGCGTGTAACATGCATGGTAAGTCCGTTCTGTTGCCCTTTGCCCCGTCCAGTGCCACCAACAGCTGGACCATTCTCCATGGCAGCACACACGGAGGCTTAGGGGACCAGGGAGAGGAAAGGACATGGTCAAATTCCGTGCTTTGATGCTTCCTTCCTGTCCCTGGCCCCGTCTTTCTTTGCCTCTTGCACACCCATGGACCCCCACCGTGTGCATATGACACAGCTGTCGCCAAGTGTCACCAACCTTATTCTGAATGGCTCTGAACTCTCCCCTCAGGCAGAGGGACAGTGCCGCGTACCGGCAGAAATTTGTGTCAGGTTTTCCTCCGAGGGCCAAGTTACTCCCCTGGGGTAGACTTTCAAAGGTGGGATTGTTGGATTAACGAATACAGGGGCCCTCTGAGACTTTTATTGTCTCCTGACAAAACGGCTTCCAGAAGTTTCTGTGTCCATTACACTGCCAGCAGCAAGGGTAAGTGTCCCATTCAGGGTCTTCTGCCAGGGCCGAGTATTTTCTGACTTGAGGACAGCAGCGACATGCTTTAGTTGCATCTCTCGAGTCTAGCTCGCTGAGCGTCTTTTTTACACCAAGTGATTGCATTTCCTCTCTTGCAGACCGCCGATGTCCTTTGCTCCACTGACGGGCCTGACCAGTTTGTAAGAGCTCCGTATACAATTAAAGATACTAATCTGTTGTGTGTCGCGTCTGCCCTAAGTGTCTCTGGGTTTTTGCTGTGGGTGTGATCGAAGCTGGGACACACAGGCAAGCAGCGCCTGGCTCTGCCGGGCTGCTGCACGAGGCAGGAGGGGTGGCTGGGACGCGTCAGCATCTTAGGGGATATTGTGAAATCACTTACACAAAAGGATGCACTAGGCCTTGGGGCCCAGGTGTGGTAGAAGGGTCCCTGTCACGGTGTGTATGCCCCGAGCAGTTCTTACACTTGGTGGGAGAGGTGCTTCTGGCAGCTAGGTCTCTGGTACCTAGCCGGGAGCATGACCTGTACGGGACAGGGGCCCATTAGAGAGCAGACAGACATGGTGGGTGCCTGTACCACAGCTCATCTTCTCTACTGAGCCCATGTCCTCAGACTGTCTCTCTGGCCCCAGGATCGATCCTTAGGCACACACATGTAGCCTCTTTCAGCACATGCCCTGTCACATTTCAAATGTCATTTAAGCCACGAAAGGAAACCAACGACATGTAGGCTCAAGTACTGTCTTTTAATGAAAACAGCTTTTCTAAACAAAATATTTCTAAACAAAATCATGGCCTGTTTCCGTCTTGGTAGGTTTCCACGAGGCAACAGGAGGCCCCAGACCGCTCGTGTCTGTAGTCTCTGCAACACTGTGGCGAACCCCTGAGGAAATCCACTGCACACTGATGAGGTGGAGGGGAAGCCACACAATGTCGTACAGAGTGGCCTTGTAGAGTAGACGCCACTGGGCCGGGAAGGGCTAAGAGCAGGCAGTCCTTACCGCCCTGTGGAGCCTCTGGGATGGCTTAGTACTTTGAACCTCAGGTCTCCCCCGCCCCCCTTAATAAACTGTCACTTCTGGGATTAATTCGGTGCGTCTTGTGAGATGTGTCTCCACACCCACACCATACAGCGGTCCTTCCCTGGAGTATCTGGCCCGCCCCACGAACTGCCCTGTTCTGGTTCATTTCATGTTTGTGTTTGGACTGAGATTTGGTAAGGTTCCTGCTTCACACGTTCTTATCTTCTTACCACTAAAACAATTTCTAAGGTTTCTCTTAAAATCCCCATAGCAGGTGCAGCTTGGGGTGGGATACCATTGCTGTAAAGGTTCCTGGTGGCGTTGGGCAGCCGCAGAACCCTGTCATCAGAGGCTCTGGCCAGCAGCAGACCCAGATCTCAATGTTGCCACCATGTGTCTGTGTCTCTGGTGTATAAGAATCTGTCCCAGCTAGCTGTCCTCTGCTTTGCACAGGTGCAGAGCACTTAGTGGCTTCCTAGATGTCCCCAGGAGATTGTCAAGGGTCTACCATCCCCTTCACCTTGACAGTAGAGAGACAGAGGTGTAGACCCTAACCCACCCCTCTGTCTGGCCCAAGTAAAAGCTGGCAACTATGACTGTGGGGACCTGGGCCAACATGCCAATGACCCATGTGCCTCCTCTCGGCATCTCTACTTGGCCTAGGGGACTCTGGTGGTTTTGACCTCTATTGTCTGTCCACGCTGTCCCCAAGGGAGTGGAAATGGTGTCAACCCCCCTTTCTTCAGCCCACACTTGCCCCCCGCCCAGGCCTGACACTAGCCATTGAGGGGCCAGCCTAGATCCTTTCCTGCCTCTCAGGCCTGCACAGCCCGTCTTGTTCTCGTTCCAATGACACTTGGCACAGATTTAAGGATACTGTTAGAACGCCCCCTGACCTGGTTAGGGTTTTCCTGGTTGCCCCTCCCCCAGCCTCTCATCTGTCCAATAGTTTATGTTTCTGCTGAACTTGGGTCTTTCCCACCAAATGGTGCATCTCGAGGGCAGGGGTTGTGCCAACCATGTCCCCAGTGCCTGGCTTGCCCAAGGCAGCTGTGGTCGTACAGCAGACAAAGAAATGGCGGCTGTCCTGGTCACAGAGCCCATGCCAGAGCAACTGTCTGCCTGGCACTCTGGGGAAGCCCACATACCCCACACTGTCCTACTCTGCGAGGTGGGATCATCTGTTCCTATGCCTCTGGACCCACTTACTAGGCAAGGAGAGCCAGCCTTGGGGAGGGCAGGGCATTGTCTTTGGGAATCACTTAACAATAAACGTTTCATTCCCTGGTCTGGCTACATGGATTAAACATTCACATTCCTTTGCAAATGTAACTTTCTGGCAATTTCTTTCATCACAAGCCATGCTGTAACAACAGCCCTAGTAGCCAATTTTCCTGGGAACACTTCCTCTCTTGTCAACGGGACCTTGTTCTCAGGCTCATCAGCTCCCTATCTGCTTAATAAGGGCCATTGCTAGTACATAGGCGTCCCTCTGAACGCCTGGGGAACACAGTTTCTCACTCCCTCCACAGAATGTAGCAGTTTGTGGTGACCAGCATTCCCTGGACAGCAGGAGGCTCTTTTTCCAAATAGTAGAGATTAGTGTTATTATTTATTTATTTTTTTACTTTTATTTTTGTGGGGTTGGTTTTCACATTTTTATGGGGGGGGCAACTGGGAAGGGGGCCTCTTCCATCAGCAGGAATGTTCACAGGTTCTTCAGCCATTCCAGGCTTGGGCCCAGAGGGTACTGGGGGTGGCTGGGCAAACGGGCCTATGCCTATTATCTGACACAGGCACTGGGTAGTTGTAGAGTGTGGTCTGATTGATCATGCACGCATACTTGGCGCAGGGGAGCTGACTATGGGCATAATTATACCAAGACCCCAGACAGAGAAGGATACCACCAGCACCAGCTCCTTTGCCCAGGCATTCTTGAGGAAGATGGAGCGTCTCCTGGCCATCTTGGTCTTGACCAGTGTGTTATTTTTTAAACACTACCATCTGCAGTAGAATGAAAGCGTGTCCCCAAATTCAAACGTTGAAATCTGCACTCTCATGTCATACTGTTGAGAAACAAATGTTGGTTGTGGCCAACAACAAATGTTTGTTGGTCAGGCCACCGTCTGTGACACTGTGGTGACTTGAGAGAGGATAGTCACCGAGGTTCACGTGTGTGAACACATGGACTCCAGGGGATTGAGCTGTTCGGGAGGTTATGCAGCCTTGCTGGAGGAAATACATCGGTGTGGGGTGGGGGGTGCTTTGAGGGCTCACAGCTTGTGGATGGAGATGTGATCTCTCAGCTTCCTGTCCCGGTGTCTGCTCTCTCCCTGTCATGATGGCCTCTCCCTCTAGAACTGCAAGCCAAAGCAAACTCTTCATAAGCTGCTTTTGGTCGTGGTGTTTAATCACAGCAACAGAAAAGTGACTAATAATACAGCCACCTCAGCAACCACCCCTGGGCTAGAGTCCACCACACCGAAATCTCCAACCTGCAGGCGATTTCTAAAGCTGACTCTTGGGGGTTTTTCGTAGATCCACTTCTTTGAGATAGTGGTGTTTTCTATGATGGCCGAGCTGGATGGTTTTATGTCAACTTGACACAAGCTAAAGTCATCTGAGAGGAGAGAATGTCAATTAAGAAAATGCCTCTAAAAGATCAGGTTGTAGGCAAGCCTGTAGGGCATTTTCTTAATTAGTAATTGGTGGGGGAGGGCCCAGCTCTATGTGTGGTGCCACCCCTGGGCTGGTGGCCCTGGGTTCTATAAGGAAGCAGGTTGAGCAAGCTGTGAGGAGCAAGCTAGTAAGCAGCACCCCTCCATGGCCTCTGCATCAGCTCCTGCCTCCAGGTTCCTGCCCTGTTTGAGTTCCTGTCCTGACTTCCAATGATGATGAACAGTGATATGGAAGTGTAAGCCAAATAAACCCTTTCCTTGCCAACTTGCTTTTTGGTTCTGTTGTTTCATCGCAGCAGTAATGACCCTACCTAAGACAATGGCAGCATCTTGTGGTGGGCTTGTCTTCTTTTACTGCACTGGTGGCAGCCTGGGATGTCCCTATGTGCTTACCATTCTCCCGTGGATACAGATGTCTCTCCAGGCCACCTATCCCTCCTAGTGCACAGTGTGTGGCTCCAAAGTGCCTCTAAGAAGGGAACAGTGTGTCTTTGGCCACCTCCTGGTTTTTTATTGACCCTCTACTTTCCATCTTTCAGAATGTCTGCTTCCCCGAAGAAGGTACTTGAATCTAGGGACCACCATACCGCAGGAAATTCCAAAGCAGGGTACATGGGGAAGCAGGTGGCTGAGCACTGGAGTGGGACATTGTCAGGGGACAGTAGGCCTGGGAGATCCAAGGTACACTTGGGTGTCCTGAGCTACAGAAACAGCAGGGGAAGCCACACTCTGTCCCCGACAGGAATCCTTGCTGCTGGCCCCCTTCCTCTGAGTGGATCCCCACTTCAGGGTGAATGTGGCCTTGGATGATGGCAAAGCACAGGCTAGCATCAATAGACAGACACCCTAGCCCCACCAGTCCTCAAGGCCACAGAGACCCAGCCCCATTCTGGGTTGCATTTAAGTTGATCATAAACAGGCATTAAATGCTAAGAGAGGACTCTAAAGATAAAAGTAATAGGAGAACCTTGGAGTTGGGAGGGGCAGAAGCCAGGGACTCCATTTGGATTAAGTTCTCTTCTATATGATGTTCCCATCGAATTAAGCTTCCTCAATAAACTGGTTCTGAATAATTCACTTGGTAACTCAAGGATTACTGTGGGTTCCTGACTGGGAGAGGCAGAGGAGCGGTGTGTGGAGATGGTGTTCTCAGGTAGGAAGGGGTGTGGGGCAGGAAAGCAGCATGGCGCGGTGGTGCCGTGTTTGCCACGCCAGCTGCCCAGAGTGTTTGGAAGGAAGTGCAGGGTCTCAGTGAGAGAAATGGCTCCAGCAACACTCGTGTGCCAAACTCCTGCTGAACCTGGCACCGTTTCGAAAGCTGAAGGCGAGCAGTGCCCAACCAGGCTTTGATCTCACATAACTCTTTCTGGAACAGGTCTGGTCACCGGTGTGTGAGGGAAGAGAATGCAGAGTGGAAGCAGCAGGTTTCAGACCTGGCCTGGAGGTTCTGGCACCAGCCCAGAAGCCTGGGCTGCTGCTGCGCCTTGAACTTGGGATGTAGCCCAGGTAGGAAAAGCTATCAAATAGTCTAGCCTTAAAGTCAGTTGTGACTTAGGAACAAGTAAATCAGCTCAGGGAATGTACTCAGTATACCATTTAAAAAATATTTTGAAGATTTGTTTAGTTTTTATTTTATGTATGTTGAGTGTGTACCCATGTACGTATGTGTGCCACATGTGTGCAGTGCCCTCAGCAGCCAGGAGAGGGCTTTGGAACTGGACCGGAACTGGACTTACAGGTGTTGGAGCCCCTCAAACTGGAGTTCCAGATGGTTGTGAGCCACCATGTAGGTGCTGGGAATCTATCTAGGTTCACTGGCAGGACAGCCAGTGCTTTTAACCACTTTGCCATCTCTCCAATCACCAAAGGTACCATTTTTTATACTCATAAAATGAATTTTGTAGAATACACATTTTACTGTTGTTTAAAATGCTACTTTAAAAATACATTTAATGAATCCACAACATGTTACATGGAGGTATATGGCTTCTGTAGTTATTCCTCCCTGGTTGGTGAGGTATGTGGTTTTTTTTTTTTTAAATCCTAAAAAAAATAAAATTAAATTGAATTTACCCACGGTGAAGTTCTCAGAACTGACACAAACAGTGTGAGGGTTACGACAGACATGTGCTCCTGCACAGTGTGACCACAACCTCAATATAGAGCCTTTACATCACTCAGAAAGCTCTGGGTACCTCCAGCCAGCCAACCCCTCCCTACCCTGCTTGGTAATCGGCACCCTGATTGTTGCATTGGAGGTTGGACTGAGGTCAGCCTTGATCCCTCTCCTGTTTCCTATGCGCGGGACCTAAGCGCATGGATGGTGGTGTCCGGGCATGCTCAGGTCACTGTTCTGAAGCTCCATCCCATAGACAAGCTATGTTGGTGGTCCATTTAGCCATATTAATTTTTTTTTTTAATTTGACAATCATCTTTTTAAAATACTATATTACAGATTATAATCTCTTTTAAAATAACTTTTTATTTGTGAGAATTTCTTGCACACATACAATGAAATAAGATTGCGTCCTTCCCCACTTCCTCCCTTCCAGCTCTCCCCATATCTCCCAAAGCATTCCTCTCCCATTTCATATATTGTTTTTGGATGGACAGTGCCATCTGAGCAACTGAGATTGAAGGTGCTCTGACTGCATCTCTCAGATGAACTCCTGGGGCTGGCATCACTGACTTGCAGCTGAGAGATGCTCAGCTTCACTGCCCTTCATGTTCGCAAGTATCAGTTATACATAGCAATAGGTTTCATTACATTTCCTACATGTGTATAAAGGGTTTTGATTATATTCTCATTCCCTCCCACCTGCTGACCCCTTCTCTTCTCAACTGGACCCCTTTCTACTTTTTTTCTTTTCTCCATTCCTTCCTTTCTGTCACCAGTGAGTTTCATTAGGGTCACTTACAGAAATGTGGGTAAGGGGTTATTACAGGGTCAAGAGCATCTTGCCAGTGGCTACATAACTGAAGAAAACACCACCACCCTCAGTCAACCATTAACTTCCATTAGCTGTTGGGGACACCTGTGAGCCCCTTCCTCAACGTGACAGGATGTTGGTGGCTTGAGCCATGGATCTCCTGAGGGTCGTCACAGCTCCTGTGATTTCAAGAGTGCAATGCCTGCTTCATGCCTGGAAGATGGTGCTTCAGAACAGTCCTCCCCTTCCCCTGGCTTTCCTGTTCCTTCCAGTATCTCTTCTGGAATGCTCCCCGAGCCTCAGATAGGAGGATAGAGACACTGGATTTAGGGTTGAGCACTCAAACGTCATTTCTCCGTGCGGTGACTGGTTATGAATGTCTGCGGCTGCGCTGTTCTGTGTGCGCTGTGGTTGGTCCGTGTCCCTCTGCTCTCCCACCCTCCTTTGCTGCCTCGTGGCTCCGTTTGTGCTAGAGGAAGATGTCAGCCCCTGTGGCTCCGAGACCCTGCAACAGTGGTTCTCAACCTGTGGGTTACAACCCACAATCGGATACCCGGCATATCAGATATTTACATTACAATTCATAACAGTAGCAAAATTACAGTTATGAAGTAGCAACAAAATAATTTTATGGTTGGTGAGGGGTCATTACAACAACATGAAGAACTGTATCAAAAGGTCACAGCATTAGAGGGTTGAGAACCAGGGCACTGCAACAGGCATCTCGTTGACTAGAGCTCAACACTTGGTAGTAGTTCTTTATAATTCTTGGATTACTAATTCATACGTGGTGAAATTTTTCACTCTGATATATACTGGTAACCCTAACCCCTGTCAACACGAAGAACACCAGCATTCAGAAATGCGGGGCCTCTACTGTACCCAAAAGTTTTGCCAACATCCAAGACATAGCAATACTCTGATATCTTCTAGACTACAGTTTTGTTATTTTTTAAAAAATATCTGTTTATTTATGTTTCTCTGGGTATATATGTGCATGTGTGTGTAGGGAGGTCAGAAGAGGGCATTGGGTCCCCTGAGCTGGAGTTACAGGCAGTGGTGAGTCGCTTGACTTGGGTCCTCTGGAAGAGCAGGAAACAGTCCCAACCTCTGAGCCATCTCTCTGGCCCCCATACAGTAAGGCTTTAATATTCACTTGTAGGTTCATGACTCATCTCAACCGAGCTTTCCATGTGTGGTGATGTGGGGTGGGTTAACTCGGATTAGTTCCTGTACAGATGGATGTGTCAGTCTCCTCACTGAGGGACTTCCTGTGTCTTCAGTTGATTGTCTGGGCGACATCATCCAACTCGGATGACCGCATACAGAGGTCTCCACGTGGCGTCTGTGTTTGTCCCTCTTCATACCTGCACGGTGTGCACTGGATCATCTTGACCGCCCTCAGGCTTTGCATTCTGGGCTGCAGGCTCAAGTTCTGTTGAGATTCTGAGTCTGTGTTTTCCAATACAGCCAGTCACTAGAGGTATGTGAAGATTGAAATTTAATTTATTAAAATTAAGTAAAGCTAAAGATTTAGCTCCCCGGGTACGAGGGCCCACTTAAAATGCTCACTAGAACATTTCTATTCTCAGAGAGTATCTCACAGCATGGCTATTTTTAGGTCCTTTGCAGCTCCAGTTAAGTTTTAGACCGGTTCCATCAATTTCCACAAAAGAGTCTGCTGGGACCATGGCAGGGAAGACATTGAACAGAGCAGTCATTTAGAACTGATGTTTAAGTGAGACCCAGTCCTTGGCTAAATGAATGCGGCTTCTTTCATTTTGCTTAATTTCTGCCAGCGACATTTCCTAGTTTTTAGTTAATAATCCCTTAAACCCTTCTGTAAATGGCTTCCCGAGGATTTTGTTTCTTGATGTTTATGGTAGATGGATTTTTTTTTTAAAGTTCCTTCTGCAATTATTAGTTGCTCTTGTAGAAAATGAAAGCTGATTTAAAGAATGTATTTATTTAGTGTCCAAGGATACCCCAGGCTCTCTCCTTCTACCACACGGGTCTCAGGGATCGAACTCAGGTTGCCAGGCTTAGAGGCAAGCACCTTACCCCCTGAGCCATCTTTATTCTGTGCACACCCAGTTAACCTCGTTCATCACAGTCGAGGTCTTCAGATTTCCTGTACAAAGCGACGTTGAGTAAAGAGTTAGAGAGCTTTATAGCACTGAAGAGCAAAAACCTGTTTCCAGGAGGTGAGGGAGGAAGCGAGCAAGGTGATTAGTGAAGAGAAAGTGGAAGGAAGTGGGGAAGGAAGGAAGAAGAAAGAAGGAAGGAAGGAAGAAGGAGAGGAGGAGGGAAGGGGGGAGGGAGGAGAGGAGGGAAGAGAGGGAGGGGAGGAGGGAGAAGAGGAAGGGGAGGAGGGAAGAAGAGGCGGGAAGAGGGAGGAGAGGAGGGAAGGGGAGGACAGAGATTTCTAGTTTTCTCTTGTGTCTTTCCTCTTCTGTCCGGGCTTCCAGATGACTGTGGCATCATCACACGTGAGCCCCTTTCTGGCTACTCACCTGGCAGGGCACCTGGTCAGTATCTTACCATAGGGATGGTGTCAGTGATAGCTGTCCTGAATCAGATTCAGGGGTTCCCCATCGGTCCGACTTCCCTCCTTGCTGAAGGTCTTTAAACATTATTTTTAGTTGTGTTTTTCTGAGTCTGTCTGAATGGTTCTATTTTTCTCTTTCGTTCTGTTAACACAGTGAGTTGAACTGAGTTTGGAGTGACAGACGAGGGAGTCTGAACAGCTGGAGTGAGTCTGACTGGGTAACGGAGCACCCTCTTTGCTGCAGACCTCTACAATGGGTTCATGCGACTGGTTCACTGATGTTTGTGGTTGCTATCTGCGGGAATGTTGTTATACCATCTTTCCTGTCTCTAGGATAGGGCTTTGTCGGTCTCCAAAGGCAGCCAGGGCAGGTATCTGGTCTGTTTTCTGAGACAGCCTGGGCAAGGTTAAATGGTTTCTTCCTTCCTCATGTTGTGTGGCACTATTCTGGGGGACAACGTTTATACTCCTCAAGAGTGAACCTATGTCAGGCTAAGGCAAGGATGCTAAATTGGTGAAATGCTGGGTTATTGGGGTTACTCATGGGATGGTGGGTGAGGGGTCACTTACAGAAGCAGGGACTACCTAAAGGCAGAAGCATCACCAAATCCCAGCACAGCACAGCTGACAGATCATGAAAGCTGGAACCCTGGAGCTCTCTGCACAACTCTCAGGCAGCTCAACAGGCCAGAGACTCTTCTCTTCTTGGCAGCCCTTACTGCTTATATGACCTTTGGTAGAGAGGGGCCTGGTGTTATCTGGTCAGCTTCAGGGAATTCCTGAGACTTGTGAATTGTTGATTTCCTGGGTCTTAAGGAACTTTCCTCCAGGATGGAATACGGCAATTCAGGGAAAATGGCAATACAATGCCAGCTTATTCCTTATTTCTGGTGGGCAGCAAGTGAACCCATGAAATGAGTGATGGAGCTCGTCCTTAGGGAATGCACCTAGACTTTGAGAATGACTGCCATGCCAGCCCTGTCTTTATGACAGTCCCCCTACCCCTGCAAACTAAAGGCGGTGCAGTCCCAGTGAGCCACTTGCCCCTCTTTTGGGAGAAGTGGCTTCATCGTTTGGTACTCACTTCTTTTTGCTGCTTGTGGGGGTCTCTGTGGCTCAAGAAAAGGATGAGTGGCTGATGCCGTGTGGCCTCGTTGCTAGGTTAGAAGTGACAGTCTTGAGTGACTTTCTACATCCCAAGCCTCCTCTGGCATTTTAAAAACAAGAAAAGGGAAAATAACTTTCTATTCTTGATTCATACTGCTGTCACTTTTAAATATTTGCAAGTTGTCCCTCATCACTGTGGCTTTTCAAATATGTCCTTGCTATTTATACCCACTTTTTTTTTGTGTGTGTGTGAGCTTAACTTTTAATGACGTTTATTGATTTGTTCTATTTAGAAATGCGGCCCATGTTCACTGGTAAAAGAAAAAGAAACAACCTGTAGAATTATTGCAAGATCTTCCACTGAAAATGTGCTGGTTTTAATATATGCGTCTCTCTTCTTAGTTTTAAAATAAAACTACTTACGTACAAAATAATCCGTACGTATTAAGCATCCGAATGCAGGAAAATCCAGAGTAAAGTGTGTAAGTAGCTGCTGATCCCTTGAGCCTCGTGCTGGTTTGAAAGCGATTTACCCCCCCCCAGCTCCTGTTAAACTTTGGCTGCTGGTGTCATATGCTGCGAGATGATGGACTTCTTTGGAGATCGGGGAGGGAGGGGAATTAATGCTGTTCTTTCAGGACTGGATTAGTGACCATCAGAGATGATTGCTGCAGAGCAGTTCTGTTTGGACCCCCCACCCCCACACCTGTCTTCTACCTTTCCTCACGGGTTGACACAGCACAAAGCCACTGTTAGTGCTATACAGTGGTGGAATCATGAGCCCCGATAACTCTTTCCTCTGAGATGACCCAGTCTCGAGTACTTCGTTACAGTAATAGAAGACAGACTCAAACGCTCTGTAATTCCATCCCTGGCATGCGAGCCCTGCTGGCATCTCTCGGCCCTTGTCCACCATGGACACACATACTGCACATGCCTTCTTACAGTGACACACACTTAAATGGCTGTGCCCATGCCCTCTCTTTTCTGAGGGGACAGCATTCCTTAAACTGGTTTCATCTCAGTCTCAACGCTGAGGCTTGTGTGTTTTCTATAAGATGAATCTGCCCTGTTTCTAGTTACGTTTACCCTGCTTAATGGCCGCCCATCTGCTTCTGTGTTCTCTGCCCAGGGATGGCTGGGTTCCTTCCTTCCCATGTGCCATGACTCCAGTTCTCAATCTCATGATCCCAGGGTCTTTCTGTGATGGCTCCAGGGCACCCCATCAGCTGAGCACGTTCCTTCCTCACCTTGGGGACTCACCTCCCATGATGCTCACTCCCACCCCTATCAACTGCCTGCAACCTCTGACCCAGGTAACCGAGATGATGACAGATGGCATTTCTGTCCTACATCGCCTAGCTCTACTTCCGACATCTGGGGGAACTTCAATGAAATTATCCATTTCTCGGAGATTTTAAGATTTGTCAGCATTAAACTGTGTGTGCATGTTCTCTCAGGCTGTGGAGCCGCCACATCTGTTCTGTCCTCACTCCTGGTTTAGTCTGTTTTCTGTCTTTGTGGACGTGACTTATCAGAGTGTGACCACTCTGCTTATTTATTTTAAAGGATAAGCCACTAGTTTAAACCAACATCCTGTCATTTTTCTTTCTTATTCATTAACTTTTTGTTAAATCTTCACCCCAGAAGCACAGCTCAGCAGTGGGGTAGGAGGTGGGTTGGGAGGGTGGGAGGGTGGGAGTGGGGAGCCAAGGGCCAACCTCGCTGCTCCCCGATGTATGCCTGAGCTGTTACTAGATGTGGGGAGGCAATAGGGCTCCAGGGCAACTGCATCCAGAGGACAGGACTGCATGAAGCTGTGGTGATATCTTATGTATCAAATAAAGCTTGCCTGAGGATCAGAGGACAGAGCCAGCCACTAGATTAAACATAGAGGTTAGGCAGTGGTGGTGCACACTTTTAATCCTAGCACTCTGGAGGCAGAGATCTGTCTGAATCTCTGTGAGTTCAAAGCCACCCTGGACTACATGAGATTGAGTCAGTCTAGGAGAGAAACAGAGCCAGGCAGTGGTGGCATACACCTTTAATCCCAGTACTTGGGAGTCACATGCCTTTAATCCCAGCACTTGAGATCTCATGCCTTTGCTACCTGTATTTAGGGAGCACACAGGCCATTAATCCCAGTACTAGGGAGGAAGTGAAATGGCTGGGCAGAGAAAGATATATAAGGAGACAGGAACTAGAGCCTTTTCGGCTGAGGACTCAGAGGAATTCAGTCAGAGGATCTGTGGACATAGGATCCCACCTTCCATTTTGCCTGAGGATTCGGTGGTAGTGAGAAGTTTCTCTAGTGGCTTGTTCCTTTGTCTCTCTGATCTCTCAGCATTTACTTTAATATCTGGCTCCGTTTTTTTTATTAAAAGACCATTTAGGATTTGTGCACCATGAAGCTCAGTCTTCTCCCTTGGGTTAATTTCCCTTACACAGGTAAAACAAGAGACCTGCCACAGCACCTGCGTGAGAGCTCACTGGAAACAGAGTTCAAGGGACCTGGGAGGTCACTGGAGAAGTGAAGAAGGAAAGTGGTGGAGCCTGGTCCAGTTGGGCAGGCCACTCCCAGAATCTTGGATTTATCATTGTTTAAAAAGATTACTAGAGGGCAAGCCAGATGGTTCAGTGGGTAGAGACACCTGACAACAAGGCTAATGACCTGGGTTCCATCCTTGGAGCCCACATGGTAGGGAGAGGACTCCTGAAAGTTGGCCTCTGACCTCTACATGTATGCCATGGTGTATGCACATGCAAGGCGTTTATGCACACTAAATTAATTAATGTAAAAAATTAAAAAGCATAGTTCGTTCACTCTTTAACTTTTCTTAAATGATGTCTCACATACACACAGTACAATCACACTTACTCTTCTTTTTTTTTTCTTTTGTTCAGGCAGGTACCTTCTTCTGTGGGCCTGGGCCATGGAATGTTCCAGGCAAGTAGCAGAATTTTTCCAGCATGTCTTTCAAGCTTTTGTTCCAACGTCTGAGTCCAGCTAGAGGAGAGGGCCCTCTTGACCAGAACTGTGTGACCCAGAAAGACACGGGAGGAGGAAATGGGTGACATGGTCAGAAGAGGCTCCTAGGAAGTTGCTGGGGAGAGCATAAGAGCAGCAGCCCCTGGCCATCACCCGGCAGGCAGAGCTCCAGGAATGCGGATCTCAGACCCGGGCTCCCTGAGTAACACGGCAGCAGCGCCATCATCCCAGTGAAGGTGAGGGCATGGCTGGAGAGACTTGGAAATCTCTCCTAGAAACGTCAAAGAGAAGAAAAGCAGTGAATAAAATCTGAGTCAAGAGGTGAGGAGCCTGGAGAGGTGGAGTCTGCAGCCTGGACTCATTTTCCCCAGAGAGCAGCTGTTCTGGAGGAGATGGTGAGAGACTGAGGGTGAGGGGTGCGAACAGGGTAATGACAAGCTTCTCCACTCTGCATTTAGGGGTGGACCCCAGAAGCTAAGTAGTTCGTGGGTTCTAAAGTGCCTGTCCTGAGTGATCAAGGTGGTGCTCCCATCCTCCCGGTTCAGATCAAACCAGCCTTGAATGCTGGCGTCCCCCAAGCAACCAGAGAAATAGAAAGTTCTCCTTAGAGGGGAATAAAGCCATCTAAAGTATTTCCACGAAGACTTTCTCAAATATAACATCTGATCCATCGCCACAGATGATTAACAGAGAGGAAAATAAGAAAACAGGAAGGAGACCAGAGGCAGCACCGGACACCCCGCAGATGTCCAGACAGCGGAGCAGGACCCGACACAGTCTTCAAGCTGGTTTCGGTGCTAAAAGCAGAACTTAAAAATATCAGTGTTGGGGAAAGGCTGAGGAGATGGCCCCGTGGTGAAGAGCACTTGCTGCTCTTGCGGCGGTCATGGGCGCTGAGTCCCAGCACCCACATGGGTGGGGGAGCTCGCAACCACCTGGGAATCCAGTTCCTCTCCTGGCCTCGTTGGGCATGCACACATGTGGTGTACATGAACTTACACGGGCGCACACACACATGCACAAAAATTCTTAAGAAAAAGAGAGGAAGAAGAACATGAAAGGCTGGTGATGTGGCCTGGAGGGTAAAGCATTTGCTGTGGCAAACTTGGTGGCCTATGTTTGATCACCAGCACCCACAGTGGAAGTGGAGCACAGAGTCCTGAAAATTATCCTCTGACCCCCACACATGCACCGTGGCACGCACATGCCTGCACACACTCACACACATCCACATCAGTATGTATATAATTGTGCGCATACGTATGTAGAGAAATAGAGTAGACACGGTAACAGGCACATTGGAAGACTCTAATTAAATTTGACGGTGACACCAACAACCAACAATAAGGAACCAACAGAGAGACTGATTTAACAGCGTCAGGTCTCAAAGAAACCCAGAAGTCTCACTCAGTACCTGTGGCTCCTCCCAGCACTGCTGACCCCGACCCCTATTCTCAACCTCTCCAACCTCGGAGCTGTGTTTCACATCCCTTGGATTCCTGTATCACCCAGCCATTTTGGTCACTTACCCCCTTGGTTCCTGGTTCTTCTCTTTCCCATCCCTTTCCCCCACCTCGCCTCTCATGGTCTGGTTCATGTCCGGTCTCGACTCTCCCAGATGCCTCTGGCTGTTCTCTCCCTCCTACCCACAATTAACCTTCTCCTCAACCATACAGAGGAGCGGCCATGTCCTCATTTTTTCATTCAAACAGCAGAAGGGGGAGCTGGAAATCCATATGCAGAGTGAAATCTTGAATGGGAGGACAGGAAAGGAGAGGACTCTGGAAGAGGGTAACAGAATGCCAGAGGAGAAGAAAGCGGACTGAGTACAGCTAAGACCCGAAGTGATCACCTTTGGGGGAGTTTCTGCTGATGGAGACAGGAATCCACCATTGGATTCGAGTAGCTCAGCTGTTGAGGGACATTTTCTGGAGAGATGAGAATAAACAGTTATTCTTCCAATGGGCACAGATCAAGGAAACCATCCCACTGCAGTCCAGGATGGTGAGCCAGTGTGTGCTTGGGGGTTACTTAGGGACACTGGTGACTCAGAGGTGGCTGCATCACCAGAAAGTCCACCTTTCTGGTCTTTTCTCTCCAGAAAGTGTTCATTGTTTTTAAAACCTCAGGGAGGAGCTGTGTGAACCCCATTAACTGCTGAGCTGAGCTGAGCCTTGTGGATTTGGGAAGCTTCTTGAGTCTTCCAAGTCTCCCTCCATCTTCCAGGAGAGACATTCTGTCTCATCACATAGGCAGGGAGTCTTCCATCTTGGAGACAGGGCTTCTGGCTAACAAAGCCCTAGGGGAGAAAGCTGCAGGCAATGTATGAACACACCCGGGGTCCCTATTCTCAGGCCCAGAGGCTGAGCGCTCACTGAGCCATGCAGCGAAGAAAACCCATTGCTTTGTGGAATTTTCCACATGCCCCTTAACCAGAAACATCCTTAGGTTTTCCAAACACCTGTCTAACCTGAACAAAGAACATACTGCCTCTCAGCTTAATCTAATGATGTCATGTGACCTTGGACCTACTTTCCCATGTTACCACCTCCTTCCCAAGGGATCTTGAAAGAAATGCCCTTTGGGGGGCTGGAGAGTTGGCTCAGTGGTTAAGAGCACTGTCTGCTCTTTCAGAGGACCCAGGTTCAATTCTCAGTACCTGTATAGTGGTTCACAACCTTTCTAAGTCCAGATCCCAGGGGTCCGATGCCCTCTTCTGGCCTCCAGGGGCAGTGGGCATGCCTGTGGTGTACATACATACGTACGTGCCTATAAAACATCCGCGCGCATGCGCGTGCGGACACACACACACACACACACACACACACACACACACACACACACACAAGCGAAATGCCTTTCTGCCTTTCCTGGCCAGGCTGGGGTTTTGCTTCCCTCTGCAGGGTTGCCGACAACATTAATAAGTGTTTTGCCTGGAGGCAGATCCTGCACTGTGGCTTCCTAGAACCGAGTCTCGCTCTACACCTAACAACTTCAATTAAGAAGAAGAAACTCCACAGCATTAATAAGTCCAAACACACTCCGCAGAGGTTCTCACCGAGAAGCAGATGCACTGACCACAGCGGTGAGGAATCTCCCTTGTACACAGCGCCCAGACGGGAGGGAGCACGGAGCGGGTGAGGAGCCACCGACAGCTGTCTTTCCAAACAACAACAGAGACGGAACCGAAGGACTGAAAGCCAAGCACAGCCAAGAACTGTAACCACGGATCTAACGTTACAGAACTGAAGAATAACTAAGGTGAAACTCTGTACCCAGTAGAGTAACCCCCTCCTCCCCGCTGGCAGAGACGGCCAGCGTGTAGAGGCTTCCCCACTAGCCCAAGTCTTAGGTGTTCCTACGCCTTAGATTACAATATCCAGAGTCAGTCTGTCTGTCTGCCTGTCTCTCTAATTCAGCAAGTGGTTTACTGGGGTGAAATTTGTTGTGTATCCTTTTAAAACATGCATTCTGTCATTTAAATTTTTTTTCTCTCTCATATATTACATCCTAATCAGTTTCCCCTCCTTCCTCTTCTCCAGTGCCCCTTTTTCTTGAGAAAAAGGCAGGCCTCTCAGGGCGTATCAAGTTATAATAAAACCAGGCACATCCCCTCATATTAAGGCTGGATGAGGCAATCCAGTAGGAGGAAAAGGGTCCCAAAAGCAGGCAAAAGGGTCAGAGATAGCCCCGCTCTCACTGTTAATAGTATCTCAAGAACCCCAAGCTACATAACCATAGCATACAGACAGAGGACGTAGGTCAGACTCATACAGGCTCCCTGGATGTAGGTTCAGTCTCTGTGAGCTCCTATAAGCCCTGCTTAGTTGATTCTGTGGTCCATTTTCCTGTGGTGTCTTGACCTCTTCCAGAGTCTCTTAATGTGGGGAGCAAGGCCTATGGGCTGTGAGGAGCTTGGCAATTAGGATGTTCACACAAGATTTGTCTTTTGAATAGGTTTGGTTTATTCACACAAACATCTCTTATAATACCATTCCAATACAAAAGCTGAACAGACATCTTACTAAGTGGGGATGGTTGGGCAGAAAATGCTGCTACAGGGTTTCATTGGGGACACTTTGGAAGCTCACAGGCTTGACTAAAATCTACCACAGAGTCCTTTAACTCTGGCAGGCTGGAAGGATGGTACTGATGGAGATCCTTGAGAGCACTGGCCAGCACTGACCAGCAGCCATGTGTGAGCCCAGCACCAGGGTTGGAAGTTCAACAGTCACTAAAGCCAAGACCACACAGAGTCTCAAGTCCCCTCAATGACGGGTATCAACACAGAGGCTAGAGCAGCCATGTCTCAGGAGCATGGCAGTGTGATCCTAGAGACCATCTCCAAAGTTCCAGTTTTTCTCATTTCATGGATGGTTGTTTTGTGCTATCAGGGCTCTCATCTTGGGGCTGGTTCACTGGCACATCAACACCACCTTGGAGTTGGTTCATTAGCATACCACTAACACATAATTAGCATATCAAAGCCAGTCCTGGGCTTGTTTGAGGCCTACCTCTCAGAGGTACCTGGTTGGCAAGTTCTAATCTTACAGACATCACATTATTCCAAGTCACACAAAATAGTTTCACTTATGTTCCTAACATATAATATATACTCCAAGGCTCTAGGATACTACTGAAAATCACATGAGGAGCCTGAAGAGAAATCTCAGCATTTAAGAGCACTTGCTGCTCTTGTAGAGGACCTAAGTTCAGTTCCCAGCACCCATATCAGGGGGCTTCACAACCAGCTGTTAACTCCAGCTCAGGGAGATCAGGTGCCCTCTTCTGACCTCTTCAGGCACTGAACTCTCATGTACGCTCCCTCCCCTGTCTACACATGGTTTTAAAAGAAATCTTAAAAAAAAAAAAAAATAGAACATCATATGTCATGCTGAGAACCAAGAAAACCTCAAATAAAAAAGAACATCAACAGGCACAAACGTCAAGTCAGCACAGATACTGGAATTATCTGGCAAGGACTGCACAGTAGCCATGGTAACACATTGCTGTGATCACGACAAGAAAACAGAAGGTTCCCACAAACAAACAGATGCATAATGGAGAAGTCAGGTGGAAACCGTAGAACTGGAGTCGGAATCAGAATAGAAAGCTACTGGCTGGGTCTCATCGGCAGAAGGAAGGGGTCTGAGGAAGAACCGGGAGATTCAAAGACGGAGTCTACACCTGGAGAAATGGAATATTAGAAACTGGCCCTCGGCCGGGATGGTGGAGCACACCTTTAACCTCAGCACTTGGGAGGCAGAGGCAGGTGGGTCTTCTCTGTGAGTTCCAGGCCAGCCTGGTCTACATAGTGACTTAGGGGGCCAGCCAGGGCTACATAGTGGGGCCTATCTAAAAAAAACACTGAACCTCAGGGCCTGTGGAAGCATGGCAAAAGATCCAGCATTCCTGCCACTGGTGGTTAGGAGAAGAGAAAGTACATGGGTTTGAAAAAACAGGATTTGGCTTCAGAACACTGACTAAGATAAATCTCCCCTCCCTTAGAAAACTGAAGAAATACATCTAGAAACTTTACAAACTTGGTGAAAGATTAACACCTACAGATACAAATAGTTGAACGCATCCCAACCAATATAAACTCAAAGAAATACATACCAAGATACATCAGAGTCAAACATTAAAAAAACCTAAAGACAAGGGAGGACTCTCAGACAGTAAGACAAAGACAGACGTGGTGACAGCTGTGTGGCCCAGCACTGAGATTCTTAAAGTATTGGCAGTCGGGAATTCTATACCTAGCGAAAGTACCCCTTCGGAATGGAGGGGCAGTGGAGCCATTCCCAAGTGAAGGAAGATGAGAAGAACCATGGTCAACAGGCCCCGAAGTGGATCAGCAGGACAGTGGGGGACTGCCAGGAGCTGCAGACTCTGAGTAAATGCAGGGAATGTGACTTTCCTCAACTGTCTTAAATTGTGTCCCAGGAATAAAGTAAAACTTTCCCCGCTGTCCATGTGGCTCGTGATGTATATAGATGTGTTTAGGACAGCTATATACCAAACAGAAGGATGGGGGGATGGAGAGGGGGGTAAGGATCCCTATTTCACTCCAAGTGGTGAGTGGACGAAAGCAAGCTTGGAGGGTGTGTTGTAAAACCCATAGTATGGGCTTTAAAATCTGCTCAACAAGGTACGTGCAAATCCCCATCAGGCAGATCAAAAAACGATTCCAAGAAGAAATATCCAAGGGTCTCTCAGATGCAGGAAAGTTAAATCAGCCAGCGAAAGCTCCCAAGGGGCAATGGTGCCACCAGGTGCAGCCCAAAGGCACCAGCTTCAGTGGTCATTGCCAAGGTGGGTTGGAAAAAGATGACCCAACTCCATGCTGCCTGAAAGAGTCCCCTGGAAGGAGCTTTGTGTACAGGTGGGAAGCAAGGGGAGAAGTCAGAGGCCGAAGACACTTCCAGATAGAAAGCCTGGAGCAGGAAGAATGCACCCATGGAGCAGGAAGAATGCACCCATGGAGCAGGAAGAATGCACCCACGCAGCGGCAGGGCAAACTTGCAGTAAAGAAGAGGGTGAAAGTGAAAATCCAGAAGAGAACAGCCATCCTGACAGCGCTGACATCCTGTGGGGATGGAGCTCACAACGAGCCTGTGAGATGGAGCAGTGTGTGAAGGGGCTTGCTGCCACGCCTGAGGACCTGAGTGTGTGCCTGGAACGCACACGGCAGGAGGAGAGAACTGACTCCTGCAAGATGTCCTCTGACCTTCACACACATGCTGTGACACATGCATGCCCCTTCCTACATGGGCATGCCCCCATACACTTTATCCCCCCCCATACACACACACAGTGGCAGAAATGTTTGCTATTTAAGCCTGACAACCTGAATTCAACAGCCAGAGCCCATGTAAATCCAGATGAGGTGGTGTATAGCTGTGATCCCAGCATTCCTCCTGGGAGATGGGGAGGTAGGCAGAAGAATCGCCTGCAAGTGGGGTACAAAGCACAGCGGAAACAGCAAAGAACTGGATCTAGAGATTGATCCTCTGGGCCTGCCTTCCCCGGCATGTGTGCATGCATGTACACACACACACACACACACACACACACACACACACACACACAGAGTTTTTAAAACACGGCACAAACTTATTCCCTTACAGCCTGTGTTAGCCAGCCTTCCATTACTATAACAAAAGACCCTGGATAACCAGCTTAATAAGAGGAAAGGTCCGTGTGGGCTCAAGGTTCTGGCAATTTCCATTTGTGGTGTGTTGGCACCACTGATTTTGGCTTATGCAGCGACAACACCGTCTCCTGGAAGTAAAGTGGCGGAATTGATGACTTTGGGGCTGGAAGGGAAAGAGCTAGGAAGAGGAGGGGTGTGGTGTGCCACGCCCCCTTCTAGGTTACCCCGGACTGAACCAGCATGCCATCAGGGCTAGAGGACAGAATCCACCTCCTGCCTTTTCCAGGCCCTTGTGCCTCCCAGCATCCCATAGCCTGTGGCCTCCCTCACCTTCAGAGTGATCACCTCAGGCTTGCTGCTCCCCTCTACCCCAATTGTTGTTTTTTTTTTTTTTACTCTTTTTTGGGGGTCCGCCACCCAGCTCCCAAATAAATTCACACACGGAGGCTTATTATTACTTATGAATGCCCAGCCTTAGCTTGGCTTAGTTTCTAGCCAGCTTTCCTTATCTTAACTTATCCCACCTACCTTTTGCCTCTGGGCTTTTCCCATTCTCTTACTTCTGTAAATCTTGCTCTTACTCTGTGGCTTGCTGGTTGTGGAGCTGGGTGGCTGGCCCCTGATGTCCTTCTCTTCTCTGGCTCCTTCTAGATCTCTCTTTCCAGATTTCTCCCTCTATGTATTCTCTCTGCCTGCCAGCCCCACCTATCCTTTCTCCTGCCTTGCTATTGGCCAGTTCTTTATTAGACCAATAGGTGTTTTAGACAGGCACAGTAAACTTCACAGAGTTAAACAAATGCAACATAAACAAAAGGAACACACCTGAAAATATTCTACTGACCCCCCCCCATCACATCCTCTTCTTCGGCCAAATTCTCTCTACTTCCCTGCTGTAAAGATCCTTGTGACGACATCACAGGTCACAGACGGTTCAGGTCATCTCACCTCCAGAGGCTCAGTTTCCTGCCACGTATTCTGTCCTGTAACACTCACAGTCCCCTGGGACGAAGCCCTGGGTTTCCTTGAAGACCGCGTTGCTCAGCCTAGTGTCAAATCTCTCTGACTTTGCAGTGCGTTCAGGGTTCACAGCATCGGCCCTCCCATTCCAATTTGGTTTCTGCTCATACTCTCTCGCTCTCTCCTCTCTCCCTGTGATCAATTTCTCTAGAGGTTTATCCATGATCAGGTCGTGCAAGCCAGGGTGACGGATGACCATGATACAGAATGTACTTCCTTGAGTCATAAGTACAAAGGGGAATTCCAAGAGGGAGCAGCTATCCATGTGGCAGCAGTCTACTGCTCACAAAGGTCTAGCCTGACTGGGCATCTAGAGTCAGGAAGGGACCCTCCACTCAGGACTGTTGGGCTTAGGATGCTGTGATGTTGGGATACTGTGGTTCTTCTCTGTCCTGGTCAAGGGCCTGATTCTGCTGTGTTCTTATGTGAGCACCTGCCAGGTGCCAGGCGAGGTCTGGCTTCCAGCCTTACAGCTGCTGGGAAGCCTTGTCTCAGGCCCTGGGCTCCATCTGGCTGTCACTGAGGCATGCAGGAGGCCAGCTCCCATGCTGAGAGACTGGTCTCCAGGGAAACGAGCTCAGACAAGTTAACGCTCATCCCCCCAAGTCTTTTCCGAGAATTAATCTCTAATTTCATTAATTTATTACATCCCTCTGCCCCCTATTTCATTAATTCCTGGGCTTATCTTTATTATTTGATTTCCTCTGGTATTTTTCTTCTTTTAGTTCTCTTAGGTGTGTGAACTGGATGCTTAGGCCATTAATTTTCAGCCTTGGTTATTTCTTAATATTCACGGCTCGAGTGCTCTCGGCACTGCCTGCCTCCCATATGTTTGGAAATTCCTGCTTCTATTTTCACAGGAGACAAAATATCTTCTCATTCGCATGGTGTTTCTTTCTGTGACCTGTAGATTATTGAAAGGAGCATTTTTTATTCATAGTTATCTTCCCCTGATTTTTGAACTTTAATTACCTTGCACCGGGCTCTTACACGTGACATCGACCCTTTGAAGTTTATTAAGAGTTCTTTTACGGCCAAAAATCTGGCCAGATTTTGAAAAGGTTCCACGTGTGTCTAAAGCTAATGAGCAGTCTGCAGCCGTGTGGACATTTCTCATGCTCCAATTAGGCCCAGCGTGCTGACGGTGCATCGTGCATCTTGTGTGTCCGCAATTGTTTTCTATCTGCTTCCTGTGGCCGTTATTGAGATCTGGCGGTGGGATCGGGGTGGGCAGACAGAATCTTTTGGCATGGAAACAATAGACACAAGACGAAGCCAAACGCTTTGAACAAGACAAGCAATGCTCTTTAATTGGGGCTTCAGCTAGCAAGCAGACGGGAGCCAGCGCTGGCCAAGGCAGGAACCAGGCAGCTCACAAAACAGAAGGGTGATGGAGGGGCAAGCCTTTACTGATTTTCTAGGGTGGGCTACAATCTGGTAATTTTACGTCGGTTGTGGGCCGTTTCCTAAGCTGTTTCCATCGTTGAGTGCAAGCATCCTGGCTTGGAGATGTGCAGGCGAGCAGGAACCTAGCCCAGGAACTTTGGGGTACTGCCTGCTGTTGGTGCTGTGGTCTTGCCCGAACACTGCCGCCTAGTGCCTTCTTCTGGGCCATGTGATACCCCGGGGGAGTGTAGGTGCTGGAGCTGAGGTGGAGCAGAAAAAAACACATGTTGGCTCCAACATGCACATGGGCCAAGTTAACCCTGATTTATAGTCCTGAGCAAAACATTCCTCAAATGCTGAATGTATTCATCACTTTTCCTGTTTCTGTGATAAAAATGGCTTGGCAAAATGCAACTTAATGGAGTAGGTTGGTCAGGGTTTTTTTTTTTTTTTTTTTTTTTTTTTTTTTTGTTTGTTTGTTTGTTTTTTGTTTTTTGTTGTTTGTTTGTTTGTTTTCCTACTTGACACAGACTAGAGTCACCTGGGCAAAAGGCACCTCAATTGAGAAAATGCCCCCATCAGACTGGCTTGTGAGTGTGTCTGTGGGTCATCTTTTTGATTAGCGGTTGATGTGCGTGGTACCAGCTCACTGTGGGTGGTGTCATCCCCTGGGCTGGTGGTTCTGGGTTCTGTAAGAAAGTCAGCTGAACGCCTCATGGGGAGAAAACTGGCAAGCAGCACTCTTCCAAGGTCCCTGCTTCAGTTCCTGCCCTGACTTCCTTCGGCGATGGATGTAAGATGAGAAATAAACCCAAGTTGCTTTTGGTCAGCGTTTTTTGTCAACAGCAATAGAAAGCTAACTAGGTCAGGGAGCAAGTGTGTATGCTGGCTCCTGGTTTGAGGGAAGGCATCAGTCCCGGCAGGGACGGCTGTGGCAAAAACAGGTGGCCAGTCACGCTGTATCTTCATGCAGGAAGCAGGAAGGGGACAGGAAATGGGGCCTGGAAATAAAATCTCAAGGTCCTGGGGCTGGAGCCATGCCTCAGTGGTTAAGAGCATTGGCTGCTCTTCTAGTTCCGGGGGATCTGGCTCCCTCTTCTGGTCACAGCTAGCACTGCACACTTATAATCACAGATACATGCAGGCAAAGCACCCATAACACACAAAATAATAATAGTAAAAACCCAAACAAAAACCTGGATACACAAGCATTCTGCCATGGAGCCATGCCCACTGGCAATTAGATATATATTTTTAACAACCATGTTAAGAGAATTTATACGCAATAAAGTTGTATATAAAGTTCTGTTTGTAAAGTTCTGTTAAAAATACAGTTGGTTGTAAGCTTCAGCCTTCAATGGCTGAGCCATCTCTCCAACACTTTGTTCCTTTTAAAACTAAAATAGAATATTTTTATTGATTCTTTGTGAAGTTCATACATGCATACAATACGTTTTGATCATATTCACCCCCTATTCTTCTCCCATGACTCCTTCTGAATTCTCCTGTCCCTCTGTCCCCCCGTCCCAACTTCATGCCTTTTCCTTCTATAACCGAGTCTGGCATGTGCTGACCATATACTCCTAGGTGTGGGGCCACTCAATAGAGTATGGTAAACTTACAAGGGGCCACACCCTTAAAAAACTTGACTCCCGCCGGCCGGTGGTGGCGCATGCCTTTAATCCCAGCACTCGGAGCAGAGCAGGTGATTTCTGTGAGTTCGAGGCCAGCTGGGCACCAATGAGTTCAGGAAAAGGTGCAAAGCTACACAGTGTAAACCCTGTCTCGGGAAAAAAAAAAAAAAAAAAAAACCTGACTCCCTCCCTGAGACGCCACCAACTGTCCAGAGCTCTTCAGTTAGGGGAGGGCGCTCGTGAACCCTTCCTCTTCCATGTTGGAGTGTTGACTAACTTGCTCTTTTACAGATCTTGTGCAGGCAACCACAGCCGATGTGAGTTCATGGGTACAGTGGTCCCATCATGCCCAGAAGGCACTGTTTGCCTGGTCCTCTGACTCTCACGATCTCTTCACCTCCTCTCCGTAAGTTCACTCTTTGCCACCGGTGAAGGTTATTCAATTGAAAAGGCACACCCCATGTTCACCCACTTGGTGGGGTGTGTGTGTGGGTTACTTCTGCTTTGTAAACTTTTGAGGCTAACGCTGCTGAGAGTGTCTGTGTAGAGGCGTCTACGTGGAGGAGGACATCCTCAGTTCTCTTGGGTATATACCTCCAGGTGCCCGGCTGTGACTGACTACATGTCTAACAGTTTACGGTAAGACTGCTCTGTTTTCCCGCGCTACACCACACACATTGTTACTAGTAATATGTGGGTGTGACTTCCCTCCACTCTTGTTAGTTCATGACGTCACCCCCTCCCACATTCCTGTTGAGATTTGATGCCAGGAGCAGTGGAGATTGGCCTGGGGGGGGCATTAAATCCCAACCATCTTTGCCAGTGTGATAGCATCCCCAGTGAAGGGCTTGACAATGGATGGCCAAAAGCTCAAGATCTCCGTCCCTTCTACCTTGAGAAGACACGACATTCCTCCCCTTGGTGTTGGGGGCAGAGAGCAATCTCACCAGGCATCCATCCCGCGGATGAGAAACAAAATTCTGTGCTTTTGTAGGTCAGATGAGCTGTGGTTTCAAAGGCCCTACTATAAAAGGTCTCCCAAGAAACTAATCAGTTGAAGGCTTGGTCCCCAGTGCAGTGGGGTCAGAGTCGTGAGGCCTCTGTCCTCACCACTGGATCAGTCTACCGATGGCTTCAGACTTTGTTGACACTGCTGGAATGCAGTGGAAATTAGCAAGGAGGACCCAACTTGAAGAGCTAGCCACTGTAGACATGGTGTGCAGAGATATATATTGTCCGGGGCCCCTCGGCATCTCTGCTCTTCTCCCTAGCTACCATGAGATGCTCATCTCTGCTGTCTCCGCCTCACTATGTTCCCTCTGAGATGGGGCCAAACAAAAGCCCTCCTCCCTGAGACTCTTTGGTGTGTGTCACTGCGGTGAAAGTCTGGCCAACACGGAGACTGGGGACCAAGGGTGTTGGTGGGAGTGTGCTGGTGGTGCCCCTTGGAACGAGTTTACAGGGGGAATTTGGAAAGGTCTGGGGAAGCAGGGTAGAGAGGCCCTCCACAACTGCGCCCATAGCTGGTGAGGGCGAAGCCTGAACGTCACTGGAAACCCCAGGGTGTTGGAGATGCTGAGCACAAAGAATGAATGCCTGCCGAGGAACACCACAGCAGTGTGCAGAGCCAACCCAGGAGGAGGTCCACATGCTGCAGATCTAATCTACAAAGCACAGAATTTTGTTTCTCATCCGTGGCATGGACGCCTGGTGGGATTGCTCTCTGCTCCCAACACCAAGGGGAGGAATGCCGTGTCTTCTCAAGGTGGAAGGGACGGAGATCTCAAGCTTTTGGCCATCCATCGTCAAGCCCTTCACTGGGGATGCTATCACACTGGCCAAGATGGCATCCTCGAGATTGGGATTTAAGGCCCCCCCCAAAGGTCACATCTCCCCCTGCACCTGGCATCAAGTCCCAACAGGAATGTGGGAGGGGGTGACGTTATGAAAGTAATAAGAGCGGAGGGACAGAGCCACAGGGACAGGGCTGCCCAAGCCTGTTGGAGCTCATGCCACACAGGCCTGTATGCCAGCCGATGAGCGCCAGGATCTCACATTTGCCCTGCCAGGTTTTGGTCGTTCTCTGCCTTCCTTTGAATGGCCTGCTCTCCTGTTTCGGGCTGGGAAGGTTACTACTCCATGCCCTTGTATTTGACCCAGCTAAGAATTTGCCTTGAGTCTCAGAGGACACTTTGAATTCGCCGTCTGAACGATGTCAGAGCTGTTAAGCCTCTGGGGCTTCTTGACGACGGATTAAATGTCCTTTGTGATATGAGATGGACAGGAGCCTTTGAGGGCTCGGGCAGGACTTTGTGGTTTGTGTGTGAAGTGTTTCCCATCAAGGTTGGAGAGCTGGAGGCTTGGCTCTCAAAGCGCCTGTGCTCAGAGACGGAGCTTCAGGGAAGCAGCTGGATGCTGAGGGTCTGACTCAGCGGGTCAGTCCTCGGTAGATTCTTTCCTTGGTGACACCATTGGGTAGACATGGGAGGTGGGGGTATGGCGGTTTGAAGAGCGGAACACATAGACTCATATATTTGAATGCTTAGTCCCCGGGAACTGGTACTATTTGAAAGGATTAGCAGCTGTGGCCTTGTTAGAGAAAGTGTGTCTGGGGGGGGGGGCGGGGGAGAGGGGGCTTTGAGGTTTCAAAAACCCGTGCAAAGCTCAGTGTCTCTCTTTCGGCCTGCAGATCGGGATGTAGGTCTCAGCCACATGCCTGCTCTGATGCCAGTCTCCCCACCATCATGATAATGGACTAAGCCTCTGAAACCGTAAGCATCCCCCAGTTACATGTTTTCTTTTGTAGGAGTTGCCTTGGTCACGGTGTCTCCTCACAGCCATAGAACAGAGGCTGAGGTCACTGCTCTGGAAAAGCGTGCTTGTTCCAAGCCCCTCCCCTCTTCCCGTGCCCGTCAGCTAATCACTTTTGTCCCGAACACACGCTCCACCATGAGGCTCTGCCTCAGTACAGGCCACAGCCAGGAGGCCAAGTGACCTCAGTCGGAAGCCTCCGCAGCCAGGAGCCAACCCAAACCTTTCTTCCCTGATAGAGTTTCTCTCAGCAGCTTGTCACAGCCACACAAGTCTGAGGAACATGGAGATTTGAGAAGCAAATGGGCCCAGACACTGTCCCTGGGTGTTTTTCATGGCTACCATTTTTAAAAAAAGAAAATTATACTTCTCCTCCTCTTTCTTCTTCTTTTTTTTCTTCTTCATCATCATTGTGTGTGTGTGTGTCAGGGGGCGCCCACACACCCACAGGCATGAGTTCAGGTGACTACAGAGGCTAGCAGTGGTTGTGAGCTGCTTGACTTGGGTGCTGGGAACTGGACTCGGGTCCTCTGGAAGAGCAAGACAAGTACTTAACCTTTGAGTCATCTCTTTAGCCGGAATGTTGAACATTCTATGTGCTGTCCCAGCTAGTTTTAACTGTAACTTTGACATAGCTGAGCGTCATCTGAGAAGGGTGTGCCCACTGAGGGACTGCCCAGTCAGACTGGCCTGTGGGCATGTCTGTGAGGGCTCACTTTGATTGTTAACTGATGTAGATCCCAGCCCACTCTCACTGTGGGTGGCATCATTCCCGGGGCAGGTGGTCCTGGGCTACCTAAGAGAGCTGGCTGAACACGAGTGAGCTGCAAGCAGAGTTCCTCCAGGATTTCTGCCTCAAGTTCCTGCTCTGACATCCCTCAGTGATGCACTATAACCCAGAACTGTGAGTCAAACAAGCCCTTTGTCTAAGTTGCTTTAGGGCGGGGTGTTTTATCACAGCAACAGAGAGGAAAATATGGCAATGCTTATCAGTCGTTTGTGTATCTGCTTTGAGAAGGTGTCGAATAAAATCGTATACCTGTCTGTGTTAGGTTTGTCATATGCATGGATGTGTGTATTTACTTAATTACTGAGACAGTGTCTTGAGCTCACAATCCCCCTGCCTCCACCTACCCTCCACAGGCCTGTGCCACTGTATTAGTTACTTTTCTCATTTTGTGACAAGCAAGAGGAAGACTCATGTTTGACGGCACAGTCCACCATGGTTGAGAGGGCGTGAGGCAGGGGCGTGCGGCAGGTGTGCGGAAGGTGTGAGGCAGGTGTGAGGCAGGTGTGAGGTAGGTGTGAGGCAGGTGTGCGGCAGCTGCTCACATTGTTTCCACAGCCAGGAAGCAGAAAGACAAATTCTGGTGCTCAGTTCAATTTCTCTGTTTATTTAGTGTGGGAACCCAGCTCATGGGATAGTCCTCAGTCAGGGAGAGGGGTCTTCCTTTTCAGCTACACCTCTCTGGAACACCCAAAGGTGTGTCTCCTAGGTGATTTTAAATCCAGTCAAGTAGACAGTTGAGATGAACCCTCAGAGCCACCACCACACCCAGCTGTACTGTCTTTTTTGTTTGTTTGTTTGTTTCTCTGTGTAGCTTTGGAGCCTTTCCTGGAACTCACTTTGTAGCCCAGGCTGGCCTTGAATTCACAATGATCTGCTTGGCTCTGTCTCCCAAGTGCTGGGATTAAAGGTTCTTGCCAATATCACCTGGCTGGTTATTTGTCTTTTTATTGAATTGTTTTGAGTTTGTTTTAATGTAACAAAGATAGAATTCTCAGGAGATATGTAGTTTGCAATTATTTCTTACATTCTTAAATTCCTTTTTACTTCTTGATGGTATTTCTTTTAAGACAGAGTTTTGTATTTTTTTTTTTTTTTTTTTGAGACTTGTTCTCACTATTTAACTCTAGCTGTCTGCTCAGGCTGTCTTCTCACTATGTAGACCACTGTCTGGAACTCACTATTAGCTGTCCTGGAACTCACTATGTAGACCAGGCTGTCCTGGAACTCACAGAGATCTGCCTGCCTTTGCCTTCTGAGTGCTGGGATTAAAACCAGAATGTTTTTTTTTTATCTTGATGGAGTGTATTTTAGTTTGTGTTCTTTGTTGGACTGGTCCAAGAAACCACTGGTTGACTCAACGTGATGAGGACTCACTCCTGTTTCTACTAAGGGTTTTATTATCATCTCAGCTCTTACATCTGGGTCAGGAGTCCGTTTTGATTAGCCTTTGACCACGTCATGAGATAAGGGTTTAGCTTCTTCTGCAGAGGGATGTCCTTTTGGCTCAGCATCTGTAGGGCATGCGATGTTTTGCCCCATTGAATGGTCTCAAGCTCCTGAAAAACAGAATAATTTCGAGCACTTTCTGTGAACTGGCTCATCCCCATGCTTTGAGGCACAGCCATGCACGAGCTAAAGTCCCTAAATTTCTTCGAGGAGGATGGGGTGGGGAGAGGGTAGTGGGGAAATAGGCCCTTGACCACGCACATACCAAAATGTAATATGTCAGTGGGTTACAGATGCGGGGGGTGGGGGTGGGAGGTGGGGGGGAGGGAGGGGGAGAAACCCCTCTGCTGTAAGAGGGAGGGGCACAGTGGGGAGAGCAGGAGATTTTCTGCAGGGTCCAAGCTTAGCAGAGACGTCACCAAGTGGGAGAGCATAAACATGGAGAACTCTGTGGGGACCGCTCTGTGATAGGACTCTGGTGCATTAGGGAACTGGTTAAGCTACTTGGGCAAAAACAAAACAAAACAAAACAAACAACAACAAAAAAACCAACTAACCAACCAAACAAACAAACAAACAAAAAACCCAAAACATAGAAGGAGGGGCGCTGAGCCAGAAGCTGATGGGGGTCAGGCTCAGGAGAGCCTGGGAAGGGAGAGTCAGGGTAAGTGCTGTCTATATACTGGTGACTCTTTTGCCAGATTTTTTCTATTGCAGTAGTGTGTGTGAGTGTGCATGCTGTCCTAGGTTTCTGATGGGGTCGTGCCCTGGTAAGCCCACGGTAAGCTGGAAATGGATCAAATCCCCCTAGCCCAGCAAGCCTCCTAGTTCGGGAATACAGCACACTGGGGGTACACTGGCAGTGCCCGTGGAACTGCAGGCAGCTGGAGCTGGCTGCAGGGAGGATCCCTAGCCCCTAGCCCCTCCAACATCTGAAGCATGGCTTCTACTGAATGTACAGACTCTCTGCAAAGTCAATGCCTCCCCAGTGGAAGCATTCAAAGTCAAGGACCATCTGTAACCGTTTTTTAATGAAAAATGAGAGCATGGTTATCACTCACTACCGAGACTTGCTTGCAAACGGAGCTCACGAGCAGATGTGTGGATACCGGTCTGTTTGTAGCTCAGCACCTCCTCCCTGAGCATCAGCCATTTAGTTGCTGGACCCTTTCAGCAGCTGCTGGGGCCATGTGATGGGTGCAGATACCCTGACTGACCTGCTCAGATCAGATCCCCAGGAGTGGGCTTTGAAGCCCAAGGACATTCCAGCTGTGTGATATGAGAGCAGCTCTGGACCCAGCCCCACAGGCCATCTTCCCGATATCCATCCATCTTTGATTTATCCCTGTCTTCCAGAAAGAGTCCCCTGCCCCCCCCTCACCCCCAGAATACCCGAGGAATACCCTAGGTCAATGGACAGGTGCTGTGGCAGGACTTCAGATAGCATCCACCCTTTTTCTGGATTTAAACTCAGACCATAATAAGCAGGGTGAGTCAGCACCTTTAGTCCCAGTACTCAGAGTTCAAGGCCAGCCTTGAACATAGTGAATCTGAGGCCAGTCATGAATAACACAGTAAGATAAGACCCTGTTTCAAAACCACAATAAAACAGCAACAAAAGAACCCAGACCACAATGATGTAGTGATCTGTTGATGCCAGAACCAGATGATAAATCCAATGGTGTCCCAGGGCTGCCGGCCCCTGGCTGGGAACCTGTAGACTGAAACCCCTGTGCATTTAGAAGGGAGGCTGGCACACTAGTGAGGTGATTCATCTTGGAGACTGTAGCAGGATGAAGAGAGGCAGAGTCCCGAGGCTGCTTAGAGCCTCTTGCAGAGATAGCCACGAGGGTGACATCGCCAGCTGCTGGCTCCAGGACTGCACGTCCATCACTGTCCACAGACAGATCCACATGGGACCTGCAGCACCAGGCAGGAGATGAATGGAAAATTCTGGAATATAATTAAGGTAATGGCAGTCCTCCAGCCCCGCAGAGTTTAATTTGGAGAAGGAACGATTCAATTCGGGGCTGTTTATCACCCCGTGGAGGCTGGTTATACTGAGATAACAGAGAGGCTGTTGTGTGGTTTGAACAGTGATCCGTCTTAAGGATCAGGCAACGCTGTTACAGAGGCCGGTGGGAAAATGAGCATCCTGCCAATGCCTAGCATGGAGCTCTCTGGATGATGCTCTGGCGGCCCTGATGAACTTTGAGGTCCCTAGATTCCAGCCCACTGGAGCAGGGTGTGAGGGCTCCTGAGGTGTGAGGGCCCCTGGAGTGTAGGCTCCTGGGGTGTGAGGACTCCTGAGATGTGAGGGCTCCTGGTGTGTGAGGGCTGCTCCTGAGTGTGAGGCACCTTGGTCTGAGGGCTCCTGAGGTGTGAAGGTTCCTGGGATGCAAGGACTCTTAGAGTCTGAGGATGAAGCTAGCTGGGTGTGAAAAGGATGCTCCTGCCCTGGTCCTGAAAATAGTTTCTCCACTCCCTTACCCCCAACCCCAAACACAGGAGATGGTTCAGAGGGAGCTGACAGGTGGGCGTTGACCAGCACGTGCTCACCAGAGTCCTTCCTCAGTTACCTAGCATTCCTATGGATTCTTCTTCCTTCCAAGAACAGTCCAAGCCGCCCATGGCCGCATAAAGATAATGATTCTGACCCAGAGTGAGAGTGAGAACCCAGTGTCTGTGCCAGGCCCTGCAGCTGGCTCCAGGCTCTGCACCTCAGGGACCTTGGCAGCCCTTCCTTCTGGTCTGGAAGGACTTCTGTAGGGTGGAAGGCAGAACTCTAAGAAGGTATGGCAAAGAACTACAAAGGATTCAACTTCCAAGGCTGACACGTCCCACGGAGGGCTTCTTACGCGACTTGACGGGCAGATTCCCGATGTCATTAGATCCCACCGCCCCTATCTTTCCCTGTGGTACTCTCAAATGATGGGTGGGGTTCCCACGGAGCGTGTGACCCGAGCCAAGCCCAACAGTGTGTTCCATTTTCCGGGCCTTGGAATTGGTTCATACTCTGAATTGTGTCTGCAGTGGGTTCAGCCAGTACGGTGCTGAGACCATTTCCAAGATCACTGGGCAAAAAAGACCCAGGAGGGATATGAATAAGGCCTCTTGCCATGGGTTTCCTAACCGTGGCTTCCATGGCCCCCAGAGCTGCTTGCGTCCTTGTTGATGTTCAGAGTTAAGTCGAATGCAATTAAGTTTTGAGTCTCCGTGGGTGGCCTGTCTAGACTCTTTAGATTGTATGAAAGACACCCAACTTAAACTAGCTTAAGGGGAAAAGGGACTTATTGGTGGCCCTGTGCCTGCAGTGGGGAGGGCATGGGATGTCGAACTGCAAGAGTGACAGCTCACTTCCAGCCATGTCCGTGGGAGCAGAGCCTACTGTTTGCAGTTCAGTGGCAGTCTGTCTATCCCCACCCTCTGTAGCTGGATCTGAGCTGATGCTGCTTAGCAAGGAGATGTCTGACCCTTTGGGTCTGTCTTAGAGGGCAATCAGAGCCGAGTGTCACAGGGCAGTAGTGCCCAGGCCCCAGTGAAGGAAGAGTTGAGCCTGCCGAGGCTGTGTCTGAGACCAGCGAGTGTGTGGGCTGGAAGAGCACAGCCGTCACCTCCGACTGCCTGCTGCCTCCTCCGTCCAATTAAAGACAACACCAGTGTGGGGACAGGATGCTGATTAATGGACTGGGGTGAGCCAGAGGGAGGTATCCCTTGGGTGGTTCTCATTCCCAGAACAGATCCAATTACCAGAGACCCCACTGTGTCCCTCATGAGATGAGCACAAAGATTGTGGCTATGGGCATGGGAACCCACAGTGGCCAGAAGGTGTCATGGCTCCCAGGTAGAGCCATAAACCCTGGCAGGACCCACATTGGCACCTGGAAGAAGTCCCTGAGGACAGGCATGTGGTCAGAGGAAGGAGAGAGAAGGGAAGGTTCTGGACAGTAGCTCTCTAGGTCCACACTTTGGTACCCAGCATCCTCTCCCTGAGCCACAGCTGCAGTCTGGATTCTGCACATTGCAGTGTTGGGAGAGAATGAGATGGACCAGAGTTTGTCTAAACAATATCCTTCAAATCTGCCATCAGGGAATGCAGACCTGGGGCAGGAAGAGAAGTACTCAGTAAATCACTGTGGAACTAATCAATGTCACGATGCGACCTGAACTGGAGCCGGGTGATAGGTTTGCACGGGTCGTTAACCTCAGTGATGTTGCAATAACAAACAGTCACCAGCTCCCGCGGCTTTTCCCTAAAGCATGCTCTGCCTCTTTACCACCATAGTCCAGGGAGTTCCCAGACTACGGCCTGCTAGTGACAGGGCTGTAGATCTAAGACAAGAGGCTTACTATGCCGGTTCACATACTTGGCCAGAGCAAGAGAATTGGTGTGATGGTTAATCTCATCAGTCAGACAGGATCTAGGATGACCTGGGAGAAGCCCCAGGCATGCCTGTGAGGTGAACCGAGGTCCCCCACCCTGGACGTAGCAGCACCCTTCTATGAGCTGGGGTCCCAGACTGCATAAAAAAAAAGAGAAGGTTAAACCGAGCTCCATCATTCAGACTCTGCTTCCTGACGGCAGAAGTCATGTGACCAGCTGCTTCCTCAAGGTCCTGCTCTCACGTCTTCCTCACCATGATGATCTGAAGCCTCAAATTGCAAGCCCCAATCAACCTGTCCTTCCTTAAGGGCCTTTTGTCAGGGTCTTTGGTCACAGCAACAAAGCAAGTGACTGACACACCCAGCTAGCCGTGGCTACCTTCAAGGGAGGCCGATCTATAGGTAAAGGAGGAGCAGAAATCCGGGACGTCCCTTTTACTCCGCCGCGGTGGTGCACCGCCCAGCTTTGTTAACCTCACTTGGCCTTGGGTTTGGTCTCTGCTGCAGCTTGGATATGGTCTGTTCCCCAACTTTCCACTTGAGATGAACCCCCATAGTGAGGTCCCAAGCAGGGAAGCTGCTGGGGTTGGGAGCCCTCAGGAGGTGACTATGGTTCAAGAAAACTGATGGTCAGAGCCCTGTGTTGAATCCTGATGGCTTCATAGAATTAGCTGTGCTCATCAGCTTCCTGTATAATAAAATGCCAGAGAAAGCCGACTTACAGAAGCAAAGGTTTCAGAGGTTCTGGTCCATGGTCAGTTGTTCCTGCTGCTTTGGAACCTGTGTGCCCCATGGGAGGAGCATGTAAGGGAACAAGGCTCTTCATCATGGCGGCGGGAAGAAGAAGCAGGCTCATCAGCAGTGAGTGTCAGCAGTGCACGTTCCTCTCCAGGTCCCTGCTCATGCCAGTCTCTGCCCCTGAAACACAAGGACACTGAGGTGCCAGAAGGAAATTCCACAGCCTCTGGCAGGCCACTCCCCTGCCCCAACCAGGTGAAGTGTCCGAGGAGCCAGAATGCTAGCCTCAGCTGCAGGGCAGGCATCTGATACCCTATCCGATTATAACCACAGCAAACTAGCTTTCTTCTACTAGTCCCGTCTTCTAAGGTTCCATGATTTCCTGGTAGCACCAGGGGCTGGTCATCAAGCCACTTAGCCACCAAGCCACAGGCCTTTGGGGAGCTTTCTAGCCACACAGGCGCGGTACTCCTTATCTCTCAGTGTTGGAAGCCCTGTGCCACCTTTGGCCTCTACACCATCCACTCTGGAATTCCCAGAACCAGGAGCGAAGCATACCTCCTTTTCCCCACTTGTCCTGGTGGCAACAGTTTGCTCAGGAATGCATGCTGTGGTGGTTTGAATAGGTATGCTGCTGTGGATACCACTCTCTATAAATAAAACACTGATGGCCAGTGACCAGGCAGGAAGTATAGGCGGGACAAGGAGAGAGGAGAATTGGGGAAACAGGAAGAAGGAGGGAGACACTACAGCCACCGCCAGGACAAGCAACATGTAAAGATGCCGGTAAGCCACCAGCCATGTGGCAAGGTATAGATTTACAGAAATGGGTTAATTTAAGATATAAGACAGTTAGCAAGAAGCCTGTCATGGCCATACAGTTTATAAGTAATATAAGCATCTGAGTGATTATTTTATATGTGGATTGTGGGACTGTGGGGCTTGGTGGAACCTGGAGAGAAGCCCTCCAGCAACAGTATGCCCCCACCCCACCCCCATAGACTCATGCGTTTGAATGCTTGGCCCATAGGGAGTTGGCAGTATTAGGAGGTGTGGCCTTGTTGGAGTAGGTGTAGCCTTGTTAGTGGAAGTGTGTCACTGTGGGGGCAGGCTTTGAGGTCTCACATGTGCTCAAGCCATGCCCAGTGAGACAGTCTCTCCTTGCTACCTACAGTCAAGATGTAGAACTCTCAGCTCCTTCTCCAGCACCATGTCTGCCTTCATGCCACCATATCCCGCCATGATGATAATGGACTGAACCTCTGAAACTGTAGGCTAGCCCTATGAAATGTTTTCCATTATAAGAGTTGCCATGGTCATGGTGTGTCTTCACAGCACTAGAAATCCAAACTGAGACAGAAGCCCAGGCAGGACTCTTCTCCTAAAGGCAGTCGCTCTGACAACTTAGACAGTGATGTTCCTAACATCAACAGCTAATGTCTGAGCAATGGCAAATCAGAACGGGGACCACCCTCCACAACACACACAGTTGCTCTAGGGTAGAGCATCACACAGCCCCAGCATAACCTAGCCACTTGAGTAGACGCTTTCGAGTCCCACAGTATCTGGCCAAGACCAGGCGGTCAAGGACTAGTGAATGAACAAGTAAATGATGGGGCCACACACCTGTCGTCTTAGCAACCGGGGCGGGGGGGCTGGAGAAGGAGAATCACAGGCTTAAAGCTAGCCTGGGCTGCATAGTAAGACTCCCTCTCACAGAACCAGAACAACAAATGGACAAATTGATAGACAACCAAATGGGGGCCGGGGAATCTTGGGTTCCATGCTGCTACCTGACCCGGGGCGAGGGGTTTCATGTCTTCAAGGCCGAGTTTGCCCTTCAGTGAAATGGGGACAGCCTGTTGTACAAGAACCACATTTGGACAGGGGGCAAGCTCAGTAGAAGCTGACACTTAGTAGGGACACAGAGCGCTTTCCTACTTTGACTCCCTCGAAGGGTTGGCCTTCCTGTCTCCTGTGCAGCGACTGGCTTGGCAGTGACTGTGGACAGAATCGGAAACAGCATTCTCACCCAGACAGGAAGTCATCGCAATCTGAAACAGCGCTTGCTTCCATCGTCCCCGCACCGGGAAAGGTCACACAGAGGCTGTCTCTCCCGCGTGTGTGACTCACTGCTGTCACTATCTGTCCCAGCCTGCCCTCAGAGCGGATGGTCCAGTTCTGGGACTGGTGCAGGACAGCTGGACAAGACTATGTCCACCGTGGCTGAGGCTGGCATTCTGGCCTCCCAGACACTTCACCTGGGTGGAGAAGGGCAGAGGGTGTGGGATTGCCTTCTGATGCCTCAGTGTCCTTGTGTTGCAGGGGCAGAGGTTGGCATGAGCAGGGACCTCTGCTCCTCTTATCTTTGCCTCTATGCTAGTGGGCAGAGGCCAGGTCAGGGTCTCAGGTGCCCTTCCTGACCCCTGGCTCTTCTCTGGTCCTTTAGCTGTGTCTGTCTCCCTGGCCAGTGCATCCTGGTGCTGCATTGGCTTACCTACAGGTGACATGGGACCCTAGTGGGCTGATGTGGGGATGCCCAGTCTTGCTCTTGTCCCTGTGTTTTGGAGATAATTGCTTCCTATTCTGCTAAGGCCACGTGTCCCCAGCCTGCAAGCCTGGACATTGGCTTCAGGGCAAATACTGTGTGAGAGGAGGGGAAAGCCAGCATCTGCCTGCTTCTTCCCACCGGGGGTGACCTCATGGATCATGGGGACGACAATGAGGCACGAGAGAGTTTGTTCCAGGTTTAAGAGCAAGCAACACTCTGAAAGTCAGGGTCACAATGTGCACACCAATATAGAAAAGACGCTGTCCCTCAGCATGATGCTTGGCCAGACCCTGGGCATGGAGACAGGCCAGCCGGCCAGCAGACAGAGCAGGTCTGGCCGTGTGGCTTGACTGTGTGTGTGGTGTGCTGCAAGGGACCCTGAGCTTCACATAAGCACAGCATACTCAGGCTGCCCGCTCGTTCTCCAGGGCCCTGACTGTGCATGCTGGCCTTTCTCCTCCGTGTTTGATAAAGGAGCAGAGCTCAGAGAACGGATCAGTGAGTTGTCGCCAAAGTAAGTCAGCTTAGCAGGCGCCCAACTGGGGGCAGCTCACTCAGGCAACCATGTCATTCTCATACTTGTGGTGGTGACAGGTCACCGAGATTCAGCTGACCAAGCTGGCCTTGCTTGGTGACTGGGGTTCAGACTGCAGTTCTGGGGACAGGCCATCCCAGGCAGGGCTTCTCCAGGTTGGCCATAAGGGTATATGCTATAGGACATCCTATGGCCCGGTGCCCCTCTCAGAGCTATGAGTAATCTAGCAGAGTAGGAACTGAGTCTGAGAGGGCAAAGGTTGTCCTCAAGTGCACAGCAGGGGTCACATTGAAGCCTGTGGCTTCTCAGGTCTGAGATGTCACCTGTGTGTTCTCGTCCTCTCAGGCCTCAGTGTTGTCCTTTGTGGAGCGGAATCCTCTGTGGCTTAGATGACTTGGCGATAGTGAGAGAAGAGGGTTAGCGCAGGGAGCCCTGGGAATGGAGTTTGCCACCTCAGATGGTTTAGGAGCCCCTGCTGGAGCCCAGCCTGTTTATACAGAGTCTTCCAATCTGTAAAATCACATGGCTCCCCCACTCTCTCAGCAGCCCCAAGGGCCTTTATTCTTTTCTCCATTATGCAAATGAGCAGTCCTGGCTCAGAGACTTTGACTCATTCACCAAGGTCACACGGCTTAGAAGATGCAAGAGTGACTCCCAGGACTGTCTGACTGTAGAGGGGTGCCACCCTCCACCCCCCAGGCAGCAGCTTGGAGAGACCAGGTCTGGCTGGGCGTGCATAAGCAGAGGCAGAGGCAGCCAGCCCCTCACGCAGGGAGCCCAGCTCTGTCTGCAGGGCCAGACAGACCCGGGCTTGGATGCCTTCCATGTTCCTGGGAACATATGAGTCAGATGCCAGGGAGACAAGCATGCAGACCGGGGCTTCAGGGAGCTGGTGTGGTGGGGCTGTGTATCGACACACAGGTGTAGCAAGAAGAAAGCTGCAGTCACCCTGTGTGCTGCCATTCATACACATGCCACTGTGCACGGGGCCCTGGCACCTGACCCAAAGCTGGGGGTCTCAGGCGATATCAGACTTGGACCCCATGCTAGGCAGCTCTGAGAATCTTAAATAGACTCATAAGGAGTCATCTGTCTTAGTTTACCCTCCTACCCATGATGAGGAGCTACTACCTTGTAAGTCAAGTCCTCCCCAGACCAGACATTTCTACCTTTGAAAAGCTCCTCCCTCCCTTTCCCTAAGTCCCTTCCTCCTCCCTTCCTCCCCCATCTCCCTCCCTCTGTTCTTCCCTGCTTCCCTCTTTTCTTTAGTTCTGTTGTGTTTTCTTGATTGGTTGGTTGGTTGGGTTTTGCTGTTACAAACAACACTCCCAGGCAGGGCATGATGGCATACACATAAATCTCTGGGTGGCTAAGGCAGGAGGATTCTAACTTCAAAGCCAACTTGGGCTACCTAAGGAGACATTCTCATACCAACCAACCAACCAACCAACCAATCAACCAACCATCCAACCATCCATCCATCCATCCATCCATCCACCATCCATCCATCCATCCACCATCCATCCATCCAGCCATCCAGCCATCCAGCCAGCCAGCCAGTCATCCAGCCACTCATCCACCCAGCCCAACCAACCAACCAACCAACTAACTAATCAACCAACCGGCCAACCAACTAACCAACTAACCAACCAGCCAACCCTCCCAAACAGGGATTCTAGAAATTCGGCACCTGTCCTCTGGGAGACAGTAGGGATGATGGGTTGATCACCCCATATTTACTAGATAATGGCAAATTGCTTCCCAGAGTAATTACACCAATTTATACAATTACTGACTTATTAATTTCTTTATTCTTTTTCCAATCTGCTTGATTATTTCTGCCATTGCTGGCTCCTGGCTCCTATTTTTTAATCCTCCCCCTTTGATGTTTCTTTAATCCTGTTAAGCCTTCATTTTATATGTATTGTCTAGAGGTTCCACTGTCTAAAGACATTGTGGGTTTGGCTCAGCCATGTAGGGGCTTTGCTGGATCTCATTCACGTGCCCCGTTTCCTTGTTCAGTGGCTTGCCTGTCCAATGCTCATGGTCCTCGAACCCCACCCCAGCTCCTCCAGAGGGCACGCACTTGTCTGTGAGAAGCCAGAGGAAACCATTTCAAACCAAGTTCTAGGCCTAAGGTGTTGCAGAGCCAACTCGAGTGAGCTGGCCTGATGGCCCTTGTGGGGATGTTGTGGCTTCAAGTTCTAGGGATTCCCCCCCCCCATACACACACTGTCACAGAAGTCCTGGTAGCACACAGGATCCAGGCTACACCATCTCCTGTCATCCTGGGTTTCTGAGGCTTAGGTGGTGGCAGACACAAGATGCTTGTTGGGCATCAAGGGGTGACAATTCACTACTTATTAGGCACTACTGTGTCCCAAGCATCTCGGCAGCAGTTGTAGACACAACACTGACATTCACAGCAGTCCTGTGAAGTTGGCAATCGCCTCGTTCCAGGCCTTTTAGAGACACAGGGATCGAGGTCATAGGGATGCAGAGCCTGACTCAGGACCACCCTCTTTGCTCCTACATCCTCAGCCTTTGGCCTGAGCCTTTGGGGAGCTGGTGGTGGCCTCTCTGTCTTATTATTCACGCTCCAGAGGCATGGGAGTCTGAGTCCCACCATGGTGCAGTTCACCACAGGGCCGGCTTAGACACCGCACCGTGGCTGCTGGTGAAGCAAGCCTGTCCCTCGTCATAACCACCAGCCTACCTTTGCTCTGTGTTAGAGACATGGAGGGTGAGGGCAGCAGATTGCTATAAGGCAAATGTCAGTTCAGCTTGTCCAACTGAGGACACCAGTGGCATTCTGAGGATAAGCAGCGGACAAAGGAAGATAAGAAAGAAAAAGCCCTCTTCCAGAACAGCCAGAGTGCAGGGCCAGCAACTTGTATATCTCAGCTTCTCTCTCACATGCCATTTGCAAGTTGGCCCTGGAAGGGTGCTGCTGTGGCCTATCAGGTCACCTGCTCCACTAGGCACACAGCTCCTCCACCCTGCTGCCCTGCGCCTCAGCCCACACTCCCAATCATGCCTGGATCTCTCTGTGATTCCTGTGTCTCAAGCTGAGTGGCCCCAGCAACCCAGAGAAGCCAGTCCTGGGCCCTGCTTTGTAGCAATACCCAGTGTGGCAGAGACCCTGGCATGGATGGAGACAGGAGCTGTGGCATGGTAATCTCTCTCGAGGTCTCAGTTCAAGTACCACTTCCTCCAGGAAGCCTTCCCAAATTTTACCTGGGGATTTGCTAGGACAGATGGCCATACCATTCCCCATCCTGCTAGATCTACCAGCCAGGGCTCTGGGAGGGCAGGGGGGACCAGAAATCCAGGGTTCATCAGCTCCCACAGTTCAGCTTCTCTTGGCCTCTGTGCTCATCTGTAAGTGGGTCACAGGCCGTCCCTCATCACTCTGTTGGGATTAAGTGGGCAGCGGAGGCCGAGGGCTTCGAGAAGAGCCAGTGCTTGGAACAGGTTAGGAAATTTCATTTTCTCCATTGGCGCCTGGCTCGGAGCCTGGGCTGCGCCGACAGCGGTGGGATTAACATGTTACTGACAAAACCACTAATTATCTCTCATGTTATCCTGCTATGACCTCGCTCCCTCTCTGCTCAGTGTGCCTGGCATCTGGCACAGCCGCATGTCCCGGGTGCTGGGGGGTGGGGTGGGGGGGGAGGCCTCTGTTGGGGGCAGCTGCTATGTGTTGCCACCAGACTGGGTATCTCTCTCTGGCTGTCCTGGAGGTCCTGTCATCTGTGGCTCAGGGTCCTGGGTGATGAAGGTGGAGTTGTGACAGAAGCCTTGGTGCGTCCAGATAGTCCCCGGTCACACAGAGGATCGCCACCTCGCATCCATCGCTCTTGTGGCTTTTTGTTGGAGCAGGAGGGCTCATGGGAGCTATTGCCTGTACTCAGGTATGGTCGGAAGGGAAGACACCATTGACTAGGTTTGCTCACTGGCTTCGTTCAGGCCTCCAGAAACCTGGAAAAGGAGGGAGAAGGGCCAGAAGATTCCACACGGCTGAAGCCACATCCAGGCCTGTGTAGACACCCATCACCTCGAGGATCTCATTCGGGACTCAGGAGAGCACTTTGTCCTGCTGTGACTTCCATTTCGCAGCTGTGGAGTCCAACACCCAGAAAGTGTGCTTGTCCAAGGTCAGCTGCTCTCTGGCAAAGCCAGGCTGAATTTGGATTGGCTGGATACCCCTGGATGGCCTCCTGGCCTTGTTCTCGGGCAGGCTCCCTGTGGATGGCTGCCTGTGGATCTTTAGAAGAGTCACAACGCGGCCATGCTTGTCAATCCCCCGCCCCAACTCCTTGACAACATCCCCCCAACCCCTCTTGTGTGTTTGCTTGTGTGGGCAGGCGAAACCACCTCCTTTTGTGGATAGATGTGTGGAGGGCCTGATGCCGGACCTTGTGCATTAAACCCCTCTGGACTGAGGTCAATGCTTTCGGAACTTACCTCTTCTGGCAGCTGATGTCTCCCTTCAGGCACCTCGCCTTTTCAGGACTGAAGCGTGGGTCTCAGACCCACCAGAGCCCTCTGTGTCTCCCAGGGCCCAGGGTCTTGGTAGATTTAGGACAACCTTGGGCCATCCGAGGCTGAGCTACTCTGCCTAATGGCTTCCAGAGGGGCTTCTATTCCAGGGAGCTTCTAGAGTTTTCTGTGATCCTGGCCCAACAGGACCCTACCTTCCCAGCTCCAGAAACAGAGGAAGAAGAGTGCAGAGAGCCAACTCCCCACCCCAACCCATGTCCAGGACTAGAAGGGAGTTTCCTGGTCCCCATCACAGACGCTGCCTCCTTCACAAACATCTAAGTGCCTTTCCATCCTCTACCCCTGGCAGCTTTCCTCACACCCTTCCTCTTAGCTCCCTTCCCTCCCCTTCTACTCTCTCCTCCTCCCTCCTCTACTGCCTCCTCCTTCTCTCCCTGAACTCCCCTCCATCATTACCTGTCTCCCTCATCCACCCTCTCCCCACATTCCTCCCCTTCCTCCCTGCATCCCCTCTTCCTCCTCCTCCCTCCTCCACCATCTCTCCCCTTCCTGCATTTCCTCTTCCCCCTCCTCCCCTCCCTCCTCCACTATCTCCCCCTTCCTGTATCCCCTCTTCCTCCCCCTCCCTCCTCCTCCTCCTGTCTTTCCTCTCCCTCTCCTAGTGCTAAGTGTGGATGACAGTCCTCGGCACCTGCTCCCCCAGGGCTCAGCAGGACTCAGCTCTCCTTTAGCTGTCCAGGCTGTGTGGGCCGGCAGCCAGAGGAGACCACCCTACCTGCTGTCATCTCAGGGTGGTCACACCACTTGCCTCACTAAGCCCTTCTGGTTTCTGAGAAGCACCCAGTGAGGTGGTTGGTAGAGAGGTCTGTTTCCCACAGACCCAGCTGGCAGTGAACCCAGCATAGACTCGCAGTGAAAGGTGTGGTCTCCTGGTATTCGTTATTTTTTTTTATTTTTATGTGTGTTAGTGTTCTTGTCTGCATGTATGTCTATGTGAGGGTGTCAGATCCCCTGGAATTAGAGTTACAGACAGTTGTGAGCTGTCATGTGGGTGCTGGGAATTGAACCCGGGTCCTCTGGGAAAGCAGTCAGTGCTCTTAACCACTGAGCCATCTCTCCAGCCCTGGTATTCATTCTTTATCTGGGGGGTGGATCAATATTTACAGGGAAGGTGCTTACCCGCATGTGACACAAGCACATGAGCTCTCTCTCTCTCTCTCTTTCTCTCTCTCTCTCTCTCTCTCTCTCTCTCTCTCTCTCTCTCACACACACACACACACACACATTTATGCACACATACATAGTACTACAAGTTCCTTGCAAAAGGTGCTGGAAGGGCAGAGGAGGAACAGGGACACCGAGCCAGGAAGACCGGGATGTCGCCCTCGGAGGTGGCCTTACAATTGAGCTCAGACTGAGAAAACATGTTCAACCTCAGAGGCAGGGCAGGCACTCAGACCCCATGTGTAGAGAGGCCCATGTGGCCAAGAGGGTGGCATCCAGATACTGAGAAGGACCGCTGAGAGGGTGGGGTGGGGTGGGGTGGGTGTCTGAGGGGGCGAGGGGCTGGTAGGCTGAGGTGGAAGTCCCCTATAGTCAGTCTGTTTATTTCCGCAGATCGCAAAGGCCGCCAAGCTCCTCCCTATAGGAGCCACCCCCCTGCCCCATGTGGCCACAGTCAGCTCCTCTTATCTCCTGGCAAAATTGCCTCGGGCTCTTGAGGCTACTTCAGCGATGCTTTCCCAGCCCTAGTTATGGGAAAGCAATCACATCGCCCGCTTCCCAGTGTCTTTGAAGAAACCTGAGTTACAGCTCCCAAGTCCCACGCCACTTAGATTGTCAACAGCAGAGCGGCCAGAGTGAGCACCCTTCTTCCCCAGAGCTGGCTGAAGAGGAGCCCTGTGGCTCAGGACAGAGCGTGACTCCCGAATAAATCTCATTCTGCCTCTAAACTGTCCAGTTCCTCAACTAGATTGCCAAGCGTGTCACAGAAAATCCCCGTAAATCCCAGGAGCCATGGCTGGTGAGAGAAGTCAGTAAGAATGAAGGCTGCTGGAAATATTGCTCCCTGGTGCACACAGGGGGGAGAGGCCGGAGGGTGGAGTATGTGGTGGGGAGGGGCAGGGTAGCCGGGCTCCTTCGCTGCCCCCAGTTTCTCAGTGAGGGTCTACATAGGTCAAGTTGGCCCATGGGCATATCTGTGGGGAAATTGGCTTACTTAAATTAACTGATGCGGCAAGACCCAGCCCACTCTGAGTGGCACCATTACCTAGGCAGAGCGTCTTATTGTACAAATGGGTGTGATGGCTGGTTTTATGTCAACCTGACACAATCCCAAGTCATTCAGGAAGAGGGAACCTCAATTGAGAAAATACCTTACCAGTTTGGCTCGTGGTGCATTTTCTTGGTGATTGATGTGTGAGGGCCAGGACACTGTGGGTAGTTCCACCATGGAGCTGGTGGTCCTGGGTGGTATAAGAGAGCAGGCTGAGCAAGCCATGACCAATCCAGTAAGCAGCACCCCTCCATACCCTCTGCTTGAGTTCCTGTCTCCAGGTTCCCACCTTGGGTTCCTGCCCTGGGGTGACACTGCTCTCCCCGATCTGGGCCCTCCCACATCAATCACTAGTGAAGACAAGACTCTACAGGTTTGCCTACAGGTGGTGGAGGTATTTCTTCAAGTGAGGTTCCTTCTTCCCAAAGGACACTAACGTAAACCAGCCAGCACACTCCCCAAGTTGCTTTTGGTCATGGTGTTTTCTCACAGCAGTGGAAGCCCTAACTAAGACAATGGGTTAATCCCACTGAGCACAAGCAAGCAAGCAAGCAAGCATATACCCAAGAAATGCTCAATCATACCACAAGAGCACTTGCTCAGCTATGTTTATATCAGCATTGTTTGTAATAGCCAAAACCTGGAAACAACCTAGATGCCCTTCAACTGAAGAATGGATAAATAAATTGTGGCACATATACATCATGAGGTTTGCAGGCAAATGGATGGATCTAGAAAAAATCATCCTGAGTGAGGTAACCCAGACTCAGAAAGACAAATATGGTATGTACTCACTCATAGGAGGATACTTGATGTGGAACAAGGATGACTGGACTGCTACTCACATCACCAATGAGGCTACCTGGAAAACAGGACCCCAAGAAAGACACGGGGATCGCCCAATGATGGAGAAATGGCTGAGATCTACATGAACAACCTGGACATGAGTGGGAGCAATGAAGGGCGAGGGAAAGAGAGCTTGAGAACAAGGAATAGGAGACCATGGTAAATGAAGATCACATGAGAAAAGGAAAAAACAAAGTGCTAAAGAGGCCCACAGAAATCCACAAAGATACCCCCACAAAAGATTGCTGGCAATGGCCGAGAGACAGCTGGGACTGACCTACTCTGGTGATGGGATGGCCAAACACCCTAATAGTTGTGCCAGAAACCCCATCCAAGGACTGAGGAATCTGGATGCAGACATCCACGACTAGGCCCCGGGTGGAGCGCCGGGAGTCTAATTAGCGAGAAAGTATCATGCATTCACCTCTCTCCCCTCCCGCCTGTGGGTGTGACGTGAACAACTGTTTGAAGTTCCTGATAACAACGGAGACAGCAAAGGCATGCTGGGGGTGGCTGCTGAGCCAGTGTAAGGCAGGGGTAGAGGTCAGAGGTCGGAGGTCAAGATATAGCGGTAGGCTTGGGAGCTGTGGGGCTGGACTCAGGGGAGGGAGGAGTCCTGGTCTGGGGTCAGACTTCAGGGTTCAGCCCTGGGGGCTCAGCCTTGATGATATCCTTAGTTTAGTTTCTTTTCTGCTGAACCCCAAATCCTCCCCAGGTGCTGGCCATTCCCAGGGAGTCCATCCCTTCTTCGCAGAGCACTGTGGTGGTAAACAGCAGTCCCCGAGAGAGCTCACTAGGCCCGGGCCTGGGCCCTCACTGGTCCTGTCCTCTCGATCCACTCAGTGCTGGTGTCCATCCATTGTTGGGGTGGAGAGGCACAGTGGGTTGCTGGGATGGGATGGCCAGCCGGGAGCCAGCACAGGGGCCAGCCTTCTGTTACCTAAGCCCTTCTAAATGTCCTCACCCTACTCTCCACATAGCCCCGCCTGCCCCCTTGCTTACGGTCCCTTGGCCCCAGGGACCTGAGGGGGTCCTCGCTGCAGATCTGATGTCTGACAGAGCAGATGAATTGCCACCTGCTCCTGCTCTGCCGCCTGTCACTTCCTGTTAGTCATAGCCTGGATAAGGATGCCACTGGCCTTGCTGCCATGAAGTCACTGCCTTCCGCAGACCCACGCCGGGAGCGTGGCTTGCTCCTCTACCAGCTCTAAGGTGTGCTTCTGGGAAGCCGGTCTGGACCACCATGCTGGGCACAGGACGGCAGCTTGGCCTCTCAGACACCATACGACTCCACAGGGACTCTTTCCCTCAGCTGCTGCCTGCTTCAATGCAAAGTGGACTGAGAGCTCCGGCTCTGGATGGCACAAGGGTTAAGGGCTTCCAGAGCGTTCACCGTCACCCGCTAATACCCAACAGGCCTCGCGGCTGTCACACCAGTTAAAACGCCCAGTCCACGGCTTCCCTTCTTCTCCCTGAGGTGAGCCCACTCTTGGACAATCCTGATTCTACTGAACAATCCCCATCCAGCTGAAAGCCTGGGCAAGGCCTGGAAACTTCTAGAAGCAAAGCTTGTGCCCCGGAGGTCAGGCTAACAGCCACATCCTCCCGTATCTGGGAGGGGTAGCTCTGATTGTGGGGGAGGGTAGTTCAGCACCCCCTCTCCCCAGAGACTCTTGCAGCTCCAAGCCTGGCTGCCTAAGGTGGAGACTCTGCAAAGCCGAGCCCAGATGTGCCAGTGCTGGGTCATTTCTCTTTACCTCAGTGTCTTCCTCTGTCAAGTGGGGCCTGGAGACACCCCCTGGAGGGGGTGAAGGCTGACTGTCCTCCCTAGAAGCTGATATGTGTCATTCAGAAAAGCGCATTATCTACAGCAGGCACCGAGCAGATCCACATCTGGTGGGGTTACAGTAACTGTAGCTGCTCAGGAAGTGCCATCTGTGTTCAGCCCTGCTCAGCCTTCACAGATGACCTCACTCATGTCCCACGTCACAGGACAAGCTGCTGGCTTCCATTCTGCTTCCAGGGCCACAGCCAGGACAGACTGCCTCAGTGGTACCCAAGCTCCTTCAGTGGTATCCAGCATGCTCTCTGGTGCTCAGCCGGGTTTGTGGAATACAGAATGCCAGTGATAGCTGAGCCTTGGCAAGCACCAAACTGATGGGCTGGATAACAATAGAGAGTCATCCCTGAAGGGGGAATGGATCCCGATACCTGCTATAGCTTTGGGGAGGGGGCTGGACGCTTCAGGAAAGAATCAAGTCCAAGGGCCGGATGAGCCTCAGTGTGAGGTGCACCTAGCAGGCAGGAAGACCTGAGTTCTGCGCCCAGCACCTCCCAAGCCAGACGTGGTGGTGCACGCCTGTTATCCCGACTGGGAAATAGGAGAACGGACCAACACGGAACAATTCCATGTTCACAGGTCCCCAGAGTCATCAAGTTCACCGAGACGGGAAGTAGATGGAGGCTTCCGGGGCTACGTTCACAGATACTGACTTGGTTTTGCAGAATGAAGACAGTTCTGGAGGTGACATTCTGGGGGTGACGTCATGGGGGCTGCACAGCTGTGTGTTGGACCCAAAACTGCTCCAGGTGCAGTGAAAATGCCCAAAGCCACGTGTCTGAGCTACATATAACTTACCCCAAAAATAAATTAAATGAGGGGCTGGAGAGATGGCTCTGCAGATAAGAGCAGTGTTCTTATGGGGGACTCGGGTTCAATTCCCAGCACCCTTACAGCAGCTCACAATTGTCCGTAACTCCATTTCCAGGGGATCTGATGCCCTCTCTGCCCTCCACATGGTGCACAGATATACATGCAGCCCAAGCATCCACATACATCAAAATAATTTTTACAATTAAAAATAAACTAATTGAGATTTGGGCTGGGGAGATGTTTCCACCAGAAGTGTTTGCTGAGTTTGATCCCCAGAACCCTCGTGGAAAGAAAAAAAGCTGGGGTCTGGGGTACACACTCATAATCCTAGGCTTGGGGAGGCAGAGATGTGGACCCCTGGGGTTCACTGGTCAGCCATCTTAGCTGAACTGGCAACCCCTGGGCTAATGAGAGACCCTGTCTCAAGGTGGGTGGTGCCTGAGGAATACTTGAGGTTGTTCTCCCGTTTCCACATGCAGAGAAGGCAGGAGAAAAGGAGGCGGGGAGAGGGAAGAGGAAGAAAAAGGAGGAAGAGGAGAGAAGAGCTATGGGCAAGGGATATGCAAGCTGCCTAGCAGCAAGGCAGACAGAGGCCGAGAAGGGGCCTTCGGGAGGATGCCAGGAGGTGGCCTGAGACCTCAGAGGATATTGAGGACATTGCCCTTTTTTTGGGGGGGGGCGCTGAAGGACACTCAAAGACAAGATTTTTCTTTGGGGTGCAGGATGGCTGGGGTGCTGTGTGCTGATGGGAAAATGTATGGGAAGAGAGAGGAGGTTCATGGCTGGGTCTGTATGGGGATAGCAACGTGCTCTCCCCCTGTGGAAAAGGCACAGGTCAGCTTTGCCTGGTGGCTTTTGTTCCCTAGAGAGAGTGTGGCAAGGTCACCGCTGAGCAGAGACCAGGGAGTGTGAGGATGCCTTGAGTGCGGTCTGCTCACATCCTCATTGGTGTGAAGGTCACACTAGAGCTGGCCTGCCCAGTGTCCTTGTGGAGGCCTTTCCAAGCTGTGCTCGCTTGCATGCCGCTGAGAATCCCAGCACAGCTGGTGTGCTAGGCGCCGGCCTGAACACATGTGTGTGGCTTTGTGAAGCATAGTGTGGTAGCCAAGGCTGGCCCGTGCTCCGTGCACCTGTGGAGCGGCTCAGTTGAGATTCTTCATTGCACAAACCTGCCTACACGAAAAGGTACAGTGTGCAGCTCGAGTGTGAGACATCCACTCGAGACTTCCACTTCTCTGCACCCCATTCTCTAAGTAAACACCAGATCCCCGCCCCTCCCTGCACCACGAGCCACCCTGACTGGGGGGAGGATAATATTGTCTTCACCCTGCCTTCTGATTGCTAGCGAGGCGGGTGCGTTTGCTTTTTATTCTCTCCTGCCGTATTTCACCGGGTGTTCTCACCCTGTCGGGGATGGTGTTCGCGTTGCTTCTCACACACTCTCAGAAGGAGGTGATTAAGCCTTTGTTATGGGGCTGGCACGCCTCTGACTTGCAGCGCCTCCCTTTGTTTTCTTTCCTGTGAGGAGTCACGGTTCCCCACTACGTTGTCACAGTGTAGCGAGAGCACCAAGCTCTGATGCACCAGGGCTGGGCCTAGACTTGGATGGGGGGGAGGGGTCATAGGCAGGTCTCATGCCTCCCTGCAGGCAACTGGAAACCTCCCAAGAGCCACCCAGCCCTCAAGCTCCTGAGAGGATCCATCCAAGCCCCTCTGCCCTGACTTACCATCCTGCCCATGCATGGTGCTGGCTCCTGGAGGCTGTCACCCAGAAGTACTCAGCGTTCAGTAGCTTAAAGCAAAAGAACGCACAGCCCCTTAGTCTGGATGCCCAAAGCCGGAAGGCTTCTTGGTCACTGAGTGTTCTCCCTTCCATCGGCTCCTGGAGGGCCCTCCTCCCCGCTCAAGCTCCCTATGGCTCCAGAGTTCTCATGGCCCCATCATTCCAGTCTCAGACTTTGCCATATGTCACCATGAGGCTGTCTGGTCCCCGTCTCCTCCTCCTCCTCTGTTATAAGGATGCACGGCCTTGCATTTACAGCTCTTCCCAGTTGTCCCAAGTAACTGCAGTTTGAGATGTGTAATTTACACGGGCAGAGACCTCATTTCCAAAGAAAGTCAGGTTCTCGGGTTTCAGGGTTTGGGATGAGGCCACCATGCGACTTACTGGAAGCATCGATGGCGGCAGTTCTCAACCTGTGGGCTGAGACCCCTTGAGGGTTGAATGGCCCTTTCACAGGGGTCACATATCAGATATCCTGCGTATCAGATATTTACATTATGATTCATAGCAGCAGCAAAACTGCAGTTATGAAGTAGCAACAAAAATAATCTTAGGGTCGGGGGGGGGGTCACCACAGCATGAGGAACTGTGTTAAAGGGTGGCCGCATTAGGAAGGTTGAGAATCACTGATCTATGGAGAGTCCTCCCCAACTGACCAGCCCACCCCAAGTGTCTGAGGAGCGCCCTCCCCAACCGCTGCTTTCTATGCTGAGTATCTCTGTTTCCAGGGAAACCAACCTAAGATGATGCCCCCCCCTTTATAAATTAAGGGGTCACCCGGTGAAGGGGTGAAGGTTGCAGAGCCCAGGCTGCCGTCAGTCCTTCCGTAATGAGGAATAACCTCTCCCTCCTTGAGGGCGCCTGGTTCCTTAATGAAAAGATTGTTCCAGATGCTCTTTAGGAATTGGGGGCATCCTGGTCCCCGATGACAGTTCTCCGTACCAAGGTTACTCAGCAAGTAGATAACCAGCAGCTCAGGGTGGCACTCTTGTCCCTACTGGGGTGACATTAGGGCACAATCCCTGGTACCTGGAAATCCAGTGCCTGCTCAGAGTGGAGCTGGGGCTCTTGCCCTGCCCACATATCCCAGAATAGCTCTGATGTAATTCATAACCATCCCTTGCCCCCACAACAAAAGCCACCAGGCGAGAAAAAGGGCTTTCTTTTCTAAAATCATTTTCATGAGTTCTTTGACAGATACTGTGAGTAATTAATTCACAGCCTGGTGAATGGAGGGTCAGCCGATCAGCTGGAGAGACAACCCCAGAGGGAGACAGAGAGGCTCAGGTATTGGGGAAATTGCCATTGCCTGGATGCTGCTCACAGTCCAGAGTAAAGGCATGCAAATCCCAATAGTGAAGGGAGCCTCCCCCCAACCACACGACTCTAGCCTCAGAATGTGCATTGCAGAGCCCAGAGTCAGGCAGGCCCAGGGAACTACTCAAGGTTGGAATGTCTTGGGCTGGAGGGAGGCCTGGAGACAGGTAGTGTGGGCTGAGGGCAAGGGTGTACAGAGAGCCTTTCCCAGATGGTAGGAAAGAAATCGCTTACCGTCTGCAGAGCGAGGGTAATAGCTCCTAACTGTAAAATCAATAGAAACACCAGAGATAAGCTTTGAAAAATCTGATTATTTCTTTCCGGAAATTCCCCTAGAGGGCTTTCTGTTGAAGAATCACCGGTGATGTGTGCAGAGGTGCAGAACAAGGCAATTCTGTCTAAACGGGGCATTGAAAACAGCCTACGCCGCGGGCCAGAAACATTTGCTAAGAGCAGTCTCGAGCAGGTGTGTGTGTGCAATGGAATATTGCATGGGCGATAAGAGTCATTTTGCACAAAACCCCTGCTGTTAGGAGAAAAGCAATGAGGTGTTGAGTGTGGAACCCGTGTAGAGCCTGGGTAAGTGGGGGGGGGCGGGAAAACAGAACCCACAGGGGATCCCTGGGGTAGCAAAGGTGAGAGAATCCTCTCCCTCCCAGTGGCTTGGTGTGGCATAGGCAGAATTGAACCTAGGACCCGCAATCTCCCATCCTCTGTGCCAGCTACGCTCTCCAACTCCTCCTAGAGAAGAGTCCTGGAGGTATCCATTGCATGCATCAGTGGCGATCTGATTGAACAACCTCCAGAACGTTTCTAGAGACTGGTTTTGAGAGTTTAGTTTCTTATAAAGCACTGGTATACTTTCTGAGGATGGGCTTTGTGGTTGGCAGTGGGTACCCAAGTGTATAGGCCTCCCCCTGGCCTGGCTGGGTCCACAGAAGAGGAGAAGAAGCTGTGGTGGAGGTGGCCACCCCGCAACCCCCAGGTCATCCCCAAGGTCTTAGACTCAGATGAGAGTCAACAACTCTTAATGTTCCATATTTCCCGCCTGCCTCTGGGAACAGAGGAAAACAAACGCCGATTATGTCAGTTGGAGAGGCCCTGACTTGCCACTGAATTTACAAATAGTTCATTAAGCCTGCGCGAGGAGCAGCTCCAGCAGCCACAGGTCAGCCATCTTGTTGACCCCGGTCCCTGCTGGTCCAGGGAACGGGGGAGAGTCCTGCAGGGCAGAGGCAGCAGAGTATTCCCTGAGATTCCCAGGCAACTCAGCTTCTTCACCTGGGAGCTGGCGGGTGTCAGGCACCATTCTGTCCCTTAAAGGTGGGGATTCAGAGCCGGGCGGTGGTGGCGCACGCCTTTAATCCAGCACTCGGGAGGCAGAGGCAGGCGGATCTCTGTGAGTTCGAGCAGCCTGGCTACCAGTGAGTTCAGAAAGGCGCAAAGTACACAGAGAAACCTGTCCGAAAAAAAAAAAAAATTAAAAAAAAAAAAAAAAAAAAAAAAAGGTGGGGATTCAGAATCTCCCAGATCCTCTGAAAGACACAATGCCAAGTCACTCCTGGAGACTATAGGTGCATGGTCCTGGTGAGGACAGACATTAGCAGCAGCATAGTTTAAGATTCTTTGGGGGTGTGTTCATGATGTATGTGTGTGGCATGGATGTCTTCCTTGTGCGTGTGTGGAGGTCAGAGGACAGCTTTGTGAAGCTGGTTTTCTTCTTCCACTTTTGTACGGGTTCTGGGGATCAAACCCAGGTCGCCAAGCTTGTGGGGAGAGCTCATTTACCTGCCGAGCCATCTTGCCAGCCCGATCATTAAAGCCCTGCTGTCAGGAGTGATGAGCCCTAATGGGTGTTGAAGATGCTGAGCCGCCTGCCCTCAGCTCCATCAGTCTCCAAGGACACTTAAGGCCCTCTTCCAGGCCAACCCCTCTTGGGAATTCAGAGCCCATGTGACGGCTATCTCAGGGCTCTGTACCCATCCCAGGATAGAGGACTCAGAATCTAGCCACCAGTGTGAGCCCTGCTTCCTGCTCTTCGCCTGCTGTGTTTCAGGGACTTCCTGCTATGCTTTTTTTTGGGCCCAGGCATGGGAGTGTGATGGAGGTTTCTGGTAGACCTGGCTCTATCAGGATAGGGTGTCTACTTGGTTCTGTTGCAGGAGAAAAGAATGAATGAGAATGTGTGTGCATGGGGGCGGGGTGCTAATGGAAGGCACAGCACAGCAGACGGCAAAGGGGTGCAGGAGGGCTTGCCACAGCTCAGTCAAGGAAAATGAAACAGCCAGTAAGTACGTCAGGCAGAGCTAAGGATGGGGAAACCCATCGAGACCTAGGGCACCTCTCTCACCAACAGGGACTGGTCAGTCATCGAGAGGGCCTCTTTTACAATCTGTGTGTGTGTGTGTGTGTGTGTGTGTGTGTGTGTGTGTGTGTGTGTGTGTGCACGTAGCACAGCACTCGAGTGGAAGTCCGAGGACAATTTGCAGGAGTCAGCTCTCTCTTCCTACTGTGTGGGTCTCAGAGATTGAACTCCTGGGGCCCTCAGGCTTGGCAGCAGGCTTTGTGACCCTCTGAGCCATCTTGGCAGCCCAAACAACAAACAAACAAACAAACAAAAAGAACCCTATTTTAAAAATAAAATGGAAGTCTGAAAATAAAATGTATTCTAGGTACAATGATAAACCCACTGGGTGGTGACAATGACCGGAAGTGACAGGAGAAAGACGATAGAAGTCACCCAAACCTAAGAACAGAGAAAACATAACAAGGTGGAAAATGGTCTTTGAACCAACGGTGTTAAACAGTAGGCACCACCTGCATATGGCAGCAACAGTAGGTGCCACCTGCATGCAGCATATGCAATACGTTCAGATGCACAAAAGAAAAGAAAGTCGAGAAGGGCCTTATGTGAGAACTGGCTCAGTGGAGATCTGGGACCCAAATGGGAGATAGGAAAATGCAAAACTTGTCAAAGAGGAGCAGAAGAAAACCAACCTGGTCTGGGACTCGAGCTGAGCTTTCTTACAGCGCCTAGCTCTGGCGAGGATGCAGAGCAAAAAGCTCTAGAACCTGTGTCCCTGACTGGAGGGAACGCCAACCGGCCTGGCTACTCAGCAACCAATGCAGCTGCTCGACAGTTTCTTTCAAAGCCAGCCTCTGGCTTACCTGACAATCCAGCCACTGCTCTCCCGGCATCCACCTAACGGACTTGAAAACTCAGGCCCCTACAAAAACCTGCAGCGGCTATTTATAGAGCTATTATTCACAGTTGTCAGACACCGGCTGGTAGGAGGATGGCTAAACTGTACCAAGTCCTTACAGCCGAGTATCATTCAGCCACAAAGAGGGATGAGCTGTCAGGAGGAAGCCGTGTGAGGCATTGGGAATGCTCATCGCTGCTGGTGCAGGAGGCTGAGCTGAGCATGCTTCCTAGTGAGGCGTGCTGCAGAGAGGAGAGCGAGAGCTTCTTAAACCAAACAGTCATTGACAAGAGACCTGGTCGGGGGAATGGAGGCACGGGAGAGGTTGAAGAGCATGAGTCTTTCTTTGGCTGCGAGACTATTCCCTATGACACTGCGATGGTCAGTAGAAGATACTCTGGGGGCGGGGTAGATGGTGCAGTGGGGAACGTGTTTGCCTGGCTAGCGTGAGGACCCGAGTTGGGATTCCCAGCACTCATGTTAAAAGCCAGTGTGGTCATGTACATCTGGAATCCTAATGCCAGGGAGATGGAGACAGGAGGATCCCCGGAACTCGCTGGCCAGCCAGCCCCGCCAAATCAGGGAGCTCCTGGATCAGTGAGAGGCTGTCTCCAAAAGTAGAGAGTGAGTGAGGATACCTAATGTTGGCCTCTGGCTTCCACTAATGTGTGTGCACTTCCATGTACTTACACACACACACACACACACACACACACACACACACACCGCGCGCGCACTCCTGCTTTGCCAGCTGCAACCACCTAAAGGCTGTAATATCCTGGAGAAGCCCCCCACACAGTCTATCTTTCTACCGTCCTCTCAGGGTGACTTGACAGGCGAACTCCAAGACAGAGATAGAAAACACAACATGAGCTTAGGACATCTCCTTGTGTCCAGAAGTGAGGGAGGATGGAAGACACACAAGCCATTGAAAGAGCTGCCCAGGGTGGATGGACTGACGTGAGCCATCACATAAAGTAGCAGTGGCCGTGTGAGAACTCAGGTGTTAGGCAAGAACTCATGAGCCCACACCTCCGCAAGCCACGAGCAGATGGGGAGAGAATTCAAATCTCCCAGGCTGAGGGCTTCCAAGACAACCATGTAGTAGGGACTCCATGTTGAAAGGGTATGGGGAGGTCCTCCCTCCAGAAGGGAGTAAGGAGCACAATGGCTCTCCCCTAAAGACTACAGGGTGGGCCGATGACAAGAGCGAGTTTGCAAGGGAGAAACTGACAGCTGCTTTCTCAGTGACAGGACCAAGTCACGTGGCCAGCACCAACAGAGAAATGTCCCATTGATGACATGTGTCCCAGGTGAGGGGGGTGTGGTCATCTCTCCCTGGTGGTTCTCCTCCTCCTCCCCCTCAAAACCTGCATCCTCAGTTCAACTATAAGAAACCCATATTAAAGCCCCAATTACAGAGCAGTCTATGAAATATCTACACAGAAAGCCTTTACACCATAAAGGCATCAGAAACAAAGCCATAGACACTTTAAAACCGTGAAAAGGCAAAGGAAAAAAAAAAAAGACAAGAAATTATAAAATACCTCCTGGCAGGATCCTGGGGCAGTAAAGACTCTAGGAAACCTGCATAAAGTATGTGCATTGGTTGACAATCATGTAAAATAGTTCATTCATGGTGAGCCATCCCCCATTGTGACAAGTGACAGCAGAGAAGCGGTCTGAGGCGCACAGGAGCTCCACGCTGGTCCTGTAAAAATTCTGCAAATGCAAAGCTGCCAGAAAACAAAACACTGGAAACCAGAGACCTGGATGGGGAGAGGGCTCAGTGGATAACGGTGGATAGCGGGCTTGCCGAGCAAGCTCGAGTTCAAGACTCAGGCTCCATGTAAAGCAGCCTGGCGTGGTGGTGCACCCTTGCACTCCCAGCACTGGGGTGTAGAGACAGGAGCACCCTTGACTCCCTGGCCAGCCAGCCTAACTGGATCATCGAGGTCCAAGACAGCAGGAGACCTAGTCTCAAGTAAGTAAGTAAATAAATAAAAATGGATGACACCCGGACACAGCTCCTGAGGTTGGTCACTAGCCCCCACATATATATGCACACACGTGTGCAATGAACGTAGTCAACCTCAGGTGTTGTCTACAGGGGTTATCCATTTTTATTTATTTATTTCACACACACACACACACACACACACACACACACATACAGAGATCTGAAAAACAACATCAGGCAATCTTTGTGTAGCTGGTAGTGTAAAGACTTAGATTGCAGAAGAAAACTCTTGTAGGAAGTAAGAATTGAACGCTAATTTGATTAAGCGTTCGACAGACAGAAAGAAGCTGGGGGTGCTGGGGGAGCGTAGACAGGTCACCTGACCTTGACCTTCCTGTCTTAGGTTTACCGGTCTGTTGGCATCTGGACAGTCTGCTCAGCTCAAGGTCATGCTATGTGTACCGAGGCCACCCCTCCTGTCTGAAGCCTCTGTTTGCCGCCCTTGATGGCGGAGCCTTGGCACCAACTGTCGGGAGCAGTCTCGGCTCTCCTTCTGTGAAGAGGGGCCCTGTGCCTGCTTTGGGGAGTTCTTCTTTCAAACGTTTATTTTTCTGTGTGTAAGTGTGTTGCCTGCATATATATCTGTACCACATGCATGCCTAGTGCCTGTAGAGGCCAGAAGAGGGATCAGATTCCCCTGGAACTAGAGTTACTGTGAGCTGCAATGTGGGTGGTGGGAATTGAACCTGGGTCCTCTGGAAGAGCAGTCAGTGCTCTTGGCCATTCAGCAATCTCTCCAGTCCCCATTTGGGAAGTTGTTTTACACTTGACTCCCCTCCTCCTCATACACCTCTGGCTCTGTGCCCCCCACAATCCTGCACTTACCCCAGATACTCCCCCTTACCTCTCGCTATCTTCTTGCTCATCTCCAGCACTTTTGGAGAGCTCCTAAGGGCAAGCTTCCCTCTGACTGTGGACACCAGGCTGTGCCCTGCCCTGTGTTACTTCATATGTGGAAGACAGCAGTCTTTCTGCATCTTGTCCTGAGAGATTCAATCTTTCAAGAAGCTTTGGACCCATTTTGAGGGTGGAGGATGGCTGGACACGTGAGTGGGCACATGAACAGCTCATCTGCCTGGTACCATCTTTGCAATGCATACTGCCAAATGACTTATTCCTAAGACTAGATGCCATCCTGTAAGTAGGGGCACACATGCATAGTAAAATCATATCAGGAAAAACAGACCCAAGAACTTATCAGACATGTTAGACCAAGGCAAGGCTATAACTCTCTCACCTGGACCCATAGAGAGGTAGACATTTAGCACTGCAGTGGTGATGTTCCCACCAACTGGTCAACCTGACCACCCTGTGTATGTGCCAAGGGACTGGAAGGCAGAGAACTCCTGACCGCCCCAGGGCTTCAGCTTGACTCTGTTCCCACTGTTGATACAGCCTACTGGGACTGCCCCCTGTCCATCTTCATATTCACCGTCAGAATCTGCCATCCATCCACTTGTTTGTCTGGATCTGTGCCTCACTCAACTCCTGCAGCTCAGCTCTGACTCTCGAGCCTGACTCAGTGGCTGGCAGCCTCTCCGGCTCAGCTTGGTTGGTTATCAGTATGGAGGCTCCTAAGTCCCCATCGGTTTCCCAGCTTTGATCTCAGCACCTTGCCTTGTTAGCCCTTGGCATCCGTTCTGTATATCCACATTCCATGGCGAGGTTTACTGTGTGTGACTGGAGAGTTAATATTAGTAATTAAGATCGAAGCAAAAGCCTGCGTCCTCCTCACCATCAAGGAGAGCGGGGACATTAAGCACATTGCTGCCATTGAAACCACTGAACTGTGAGAACTGTTGTTCAATAAATTCTGACACCGTGGAAAGACCCAAACATGTGCTAACAGCATATTCACACCACTGGCCCACCCGGTCCCCAGGACCCTGAAGAGCTGCCCAGGCAGGTGACTGGCTGGTGCCAAGCGGACAAGTGCACAGCCCTCAAGCCAGGGGCAGTGTGCCCACCTGCTAGGGATACCCCCAGGCCCTCCTGCACAGCCTGAACCTCTGGTTGAGCAGATAGGGAAACTGAGGCCAGAGAGAACAGGGACCCGCCTGAGTCACACTCATCAGGCCTGTACATCTCTAGAGCCAGCTCCCCCTTGCAATGGCTGGCCCTGCCTTTCCTCATTCACAGCCATCTTTGGGTGTCTGTCCATCAAGGCACTGTCCCTGACCACCTCCCTCTAGAGGCCAGTCTGACTGGCCTCGGGGACTGCGGTTTCCTCAGAGCATACATTCAGAATGACATCACCAAATCATTCCCCTGAAGACCCTGGTGTCCAATTGCCCGGCCCTCTCATGAGTCTCCAGGGGTTTCCCAAGGCTAGCCTTTTCCACCAGCCACAGTGAGGCCAGACTCTCACTTTCCTAAGGTCACTGGGTCAGGGAGGGCTTGTGCCTGTATCTTGGGATCAGAGGCAGAGGCCTCAGGAGCCATTCTTGCCTCAATGAAGCAGGCAACTTGGGGGGGGGGGAATGGGAGCCAAGCCTCCTAGAGGTCAGAGGTCACTGTGGTTGCCATGGCCACATTCTTGTCAATCACAGACTCCTCTGAAACAAGAGTCCGGGGATGGGATGGTGTTTTAGGGATGGCAGGGCTAAGAAAAAACCCTTTTAAAAAATGTCTCGTGTCCTTTTCTGAATCCTGGACAAGCTCTCCTCGGGGTGTAAAATAAGGAGAACCCACCAAAACTTCAACAGGAAGAGGAAAGCGTCCTGGCGCAGCACTGGCACCAGGCTGGTGCTGGGAGACGCACCAGCGCCCGTATCCAACTATAAATACATGTCTTAGACAAAATTGAAATCATTCTATATTTACAGCCTGTAATCTACTTTACTCGCTCACCACCATTCCCCAGGATATTAAATAATTTTTAGAAAACAGTTTGAAACGGCCCTGTGGTGTGACATCATGGGGAGCCCATCATGTCTTGCCCCCTCCTCTGGGAGGCCCTGTCCTTGAACAGGAATTGCAGGCACTGGGGCCCTTTGAGGCTACCGTCCTGCCTCGGGGACTGCTCCCCTCTTGTGGGGGAGCAGTGTGTAGAGTCAAGTCAGGACACCAGCAGTAACTCCTGCAGGGCAGGCTGGCTGGTCCTGGCCTGCGTCTGGGAGGTGGGGGAAGTCCTGGCTTCTCCTGAGTGAGGGGGAGATGGACCGGCCGCTACCTCCCCAGGCATTTCTGAAACACAGGCCAGGCATAATCCTCTGGCTGAGCCTGGTGAGCCATCCTGAAATGCATGGCCATGGTTGAGGAGTGGGGGCCGGGGTGAAGGGGCTCCCTCTTTCCTGATAGAAGACTGGAAGTCCTCCAGTGGGCTGACTGTAAGTATTACAGCTCAGATGGAAAGGTGTCCTGGCAGTCAGGAGCCAAGGAATACCACAAAGTCATACCACACAACAAACCTCAAGCAAGAAATTTATTGGGAGGGAAAAAACAAACAAACAAACAACAACAACAACAACAACAAAACCAACCCAGGACAGTGGCTGCTTCTGCTTGGGTGAGAAGCAGCAGAGAACTGAGCAAAAGACAGAGTTTATATAGGGTTTAGGTGGTAGCAGAGAGGCAGAATTTTCCAGGGTGGCCCGGGATTGGAGGGATTATGTGGCCTGATCTTGGGGCAACCACTGGGATTTTTTTGTAGGGCAGGGCCTGGACATTGGAGCTCCTCAGGGGCAGGGCTTAGCTGGTAGAACTCCTTAGGTGGGGATGGGGTGAGGATGGGGTGGGGTGGGGTGGGGATGGGGGTGGGGATGGGGTGGGGAGTGGGGAGGGCTGACCACTTGTGTACCTCAAGGGGTCAGGCCCTGTCATAGAGTAGTCTAGGAGCCTGGTGGCCTGAGGTCTCCAGGGATAGGACTTATAAGAAGTCTGTGAGCATGGCAGAGAAAGCCTTCCTGCAGCATGAGGAGTCAACGCTGACACCTCTCTCCGTGTGGGGAGGGGATCTCTGCCTGTATCCCTAGCTACCCTGCTGTACCCTGCTGGTCAGTCAATCTTCTCCTTCCCTGAGAAGGTAGCAGGGACTGGAGGTGGGGGGACAAGTATGTGGGACCCTGAGGACACAGGCTAGTCTCAAAGAATGGAGGTCGTGCTATCAGCCTGGAGGCTCTGAGGTGTCCGGAGCATCACTTGCCCAGGAGGCCAGTGGGCAGGCCGTAAAGGTCCAGCTTCCTCAGCTCAGAGTCTGCAATGGGAACACGTTGCTACCACACTGAGGCCAAAGCTCGCTGAGTCCGGTTTGCAAAGATTAGCAAATTTCTGTCATGGAGAGCCCCATGCTGCCACCATTTGGTGGGGCTCTGAGCAAGTCCCTTACCCTCCTAGACCTTGGAGTCCATCCATCAGACGTGGGCCGTTCTGGAGAGCTTGTAGGATAGGAGCGGGCTGACGTTAGTATACCAGAAGGGAAGGTTACTGTGCCCTGATTGTCCAGTACTTTGTGATGTGCGCAAGCGGTGGGGGGGGGGATGTGATGGGACCCCTGTGTGACCCCAGTTGGGGAAAGCATGGAATAGGAATTGCTGGTGACACCAACCCAGATGTGCTCTGGACAGGTGGGTCTGGTCTGTTTCATCTTTGGGATGAGGGGACCGAGACAGTCCAGAGAAGAGAGCACCCTGCCTCAGTTCATCCCAGGCTTAACCAGCCTAGCGACAGAAGGACCTTGGCACCCAGGCCCAGCCCTCAGTTTTTACATGGGGATGAGTATGACCAAATGCTCTAAGGGTCTCCACTCCCTTCTAGAACATTCCCAATCAGGGACAGCTCTGCCCATAATGGGCTAGTTTGAGTGGCTAGAAATCTCAGCTGGGATCCTTGCGTCTAGGGAAGGGCCGGGCTCTAAAAATAAACCTAGCCTCAGCCTGAGAGCGGCCAGCCTAGCCGGAGTCTAAGCACAGTGCCTGACACTCACGCAGATGACAGTGGCCCCTGCTTGGCTGTGGAGCCCTGCTCTGGGGTAGTGGTCCCCTGGGGTGGGCTAGCAGCCAATGACCTCTAAGAATATCTGCCCCGGCTCCGAAACACCCCCACCCCCACAAAGCACCTGCATACCTGTGACCGAGATGTGCATGCCTTGGGAGGGTGGCCAGGGGCTGCTTTGAGGAAAGATGTGGCCTGGCCTTGGAAAGCCTGGAGTAGCTTAGCAAGCCCGCTTCCCCCTTCTGCTGGACAGCGCGCGACCAGCTTCGTGCACAGGTAAGGAGTGAGGGATTGCTCCCTCAGGAAGGGGGGCTGCCTGTGGCCCCGGCATGCAAGGGGCTCAAGGGGGGGGGTAGGAGTGGCTTTCTACGGTTCCTATGTCCGCTCTAGCTGGGAAGAGAAGTATAAGGATCTGGCTCCGGGGGAGGGGGGCCATGTCCGTGCCTGCTTAACAGCCTTTCCGTCTTTTGCGACTTCTGGCCACCACCCAAACATCAGTCTTGTCCCCTCCTGAGGATGTGTGGCTGGTGTGGCTGTGCGTTTTCAGAAGAGATGCTGTACTGGGTGGCAAGTAGCCTGGGCCTTTGGGAGGAGAAGGGTGGCTCCTTCTCGTGCTGAGGGGTGAGTGGGGCAAGTGTGGCTGAGGAACTGCTGGGGGGCAGGGGACCGTTACTGATCCCCAAAGTGATGGAGGCCGTTCTGGGCCTGAGTCTCCAGTTTTCTGACTCTGTAGCTGTTTTCAAGGCTCACCAGGAGGAGCCCGTTTCGGTGGGGTCTGCTCTGGGTGCTAAGCCAGCTCCAAGGGGGCTGGTGGGAAAGCGTAAGCCCTGTCAAGCATTTGGGAGCTCAGAAGGGCTGTTCGACTTGGGCTTTCTGCCTCCCTGGCTTTCTGTGCCTTGTCCCTGGACACACAGCATCTCCCCCCAATGGCGAGGCCATTAGTGTTGATGGGCTTTGTGGGTGCGGGTGCCGTGGGCAGGCCTGAGGGGCCTGGAATGATACTCGGTGGAATTTGGAGAGGGAGGAATGAGCTGCAATGGTTCTCCTTGCTATGGAAGAGCTGGCAATTGCCATAGCCGGTTCCTGTCAGGCTGGTTCCAGTGCAGGGCCTTTGAGGAGTGTTTGGCCCATGGATGTGCCTTCAAGAAGGGACATGGGCCTGGCAGGGAGGCATTCCACAGTGGTCAGCTGAGAAATGTCAGGCATCCCACACTGGGACTGGGCTGGGGGCTGGGGGCTGGGGCAGAGGGTCGGGCTGGGCCCATGGCTCCTGCTAGAAGTACCCAAGACTCCCACCTACCCACCCCTCCCTTGCTGCCCACTCACAGTCATATAAGGGTGGGCTCCTGTTGTCTCTTCTCTGGCTTGTTCTGGACAATCTGCTTAGGGGCCCTGCCCTCTGACTCTATCCCAGTCCACCTACCCTGACTCCCAGGTTCCACACAACTCCCTGTATGTGGCCTGTGTGGCCAAGACCAGGTGATTATCATCTTAGCTAAAATCCCAGCATGGCCTTGCTCCTGGGGTCAGCACACCTTGGCTCTGTGAACTTGACAAAGCCCTTGGTCCCTCAGCGACGCCATCTTCTCATCAATAAAAATGGAGTGAGGCTCCCTTCTTATCAAGGAGCCAGAGGATTAGCAGCTCAGGTACAGGAAACAGGAAGGAGAGCGATGTGGGGTCATGCCCAGGGAGGAGCAGGCTTTGTACATTACCCTCTGGGTTGCACCCAGAGAGGAGCAGCCTTTGTACATCACAGTCTTCTATTATTTTGGACTTTTTTTTTTTAAAATTTTAGATGTGATCTGACTCTGTAACCCAGACTGCACCAGAATTTGTGATTGTAGCTCAGGCTGGCTTTGAACTTGTGGTAATCCTCTTGCCTCAGCTGCTGCAGGGATGGCTCCTGTCTTCTGATTAAATTCTGTGCCACCAGGGCCAGCATTTCTGGGCACATCACAGGCCTACAGCAAAGCCTGGTGAGCGTGCGCATTGACATGCTCAGGGTACATGTACGTGAGTACTCGCACACGGGCTAGGCCCTGGGCCTCGTCTCCTTGGCTCCAACTTTCACACCAAACTCAGCTGGTCAGGACGATGGCCTGGAAGCAGCTCCTCTCCCCGATCTTCACTCCTGCTGCTTCTGCCCTTAGGAGCCAGCCAGTACTATATGCAGATGTTGGTCCACAGCCCTGCACAGCTCCTTGCTATGGGAGAATATTCATGTTGAGGCCCAGTCTGGAAAACCATTGCCAGATTATTAACCACTGGGTGGATCTCTATCCTGGGAACAGTGGCTTTATGTTGGCCATGTGGTTTCCTATCTAATGCAGGTTTGAGGTCACGTCCTTTCCCTTGGTGTCTCTGAGTCTAGCCTGTTCTCCAAGGCTGCTCTTATACCTACCTGCCTGGGGCTGGATGGAGTTCTGTGTCCACAGTTTTCCATGGAGGTGGAGGAGTCAAGGATGGCATGGCATCAGAAGGGCCCATCAGGCCATGGTCAGGCAGGCTTTGTAAAGGATGCCTGGAAACCAAAGCAAGGTCCTAGAGTAGCATTGACAGTCTGCTTATCCCTTATGGATTGAGAGGATGTTTAACTGGTCCTTCCCTGTGAAAAATTATCTGATTCCATTCACACTCCAGTGTGAGCACACCAGACCAAAATGCTGCTGTGTGTGCTGCCTTTAAAGAGACCTTGGGGTCGGGGCACCAGCTACCCAGCTGGTGGTGCAGAGGGTGAATTCTGCCCATAAGTGTGCCAGGGTTCACTACTGCACCATTCATTCACGTTAACTGCCCACCAGGGAGGAAAGAACCTTCCTTTAGTCCACATGCATCTCCACTACATCGATCAGCTTTTACAGGCAACAGGGCTGTGTAACAAGCATCCCCCATGGCTCCCAGAAGCATACCCAGCTTCTTCTCACTCCTTCTCACTGTGGTGTGGCTTCTTGGTCAGGGATGCTGGCCTTTCAGCCAGGCTGGGGCCGATGCCTCTCTTGGTAATGGCAGAGAGGCCAAAGCAAACTCCACTAGCCCGTTGAAGTCTTGCCTGTTCACGGCGCTCACTCACAGGGCTACATCCCAGGCCACGGAGTTCCTTTGCTCTCCTGGACACCCTGCAAGGTCGAAGGTTAGAGAAAGGGGAGAACGGACAGAAAGGACCCTGTCCTCCACACCCACCTTCATCTTCTTCCGCTCTCTGGTTCATCTACCCCTACCTCTGTCTTTTTTTTTTTTTTTTTTTTTGTTTTTTTTGTTTTTGTTTTTGTTTTGTTTTGTTTTTTTGAGACAGGGTTTCTCTGTGTAGTTTTGCGCCTTTCCTGGAGCTCATTGGTAGCCAGGCTGCCTCGAACTCACAGATCGCTCTCTGCTCCCGAGTGCTGGATTAAGGCGTGCGCACAACGCCCGCCTCCTCCTCGTCTACCATGACTCTCGAACAAATGCGCTTTTCCCATGGTGGTGGAGGAGGGCGGGCAGAGCGGGGGAGGTGTCTTAAGCTGTGAATGCAGAGGTCAGCAAACGCAACGGTTAATATCAACAGCTCATCAGGATCATCAGAATCACCTAGGAGACAAGCTGCTGGGCATGCCCGTGAGGGAGTTTCTAGACTAGGTGGTCTAAGGAGGGAAGACCCCCTGTAAACAATGGGCAGTGTCATGTGGTGGTCGGGGTCCTGGGATGCTGAGCCCCAGCCTTCCCCCACCTCACTGCTTCTGACCGTGGATGCCATGTGAGCAGCTGCCATTCATGCACTCGTCGCCATGATGGACTGTGCCCTGCAACTGTGACCCAAATAATTGTCCCCTTCCTTACTACTACAATGAGCAAAGTCAAGTTCGGAGACACTACCAAGCAGAAACATTCCTCCAAATGCACAATGCCCAGGATGAGCAATGGAGACCAGCAAGCATCTGAGGACTCTGGAGAGGACAGGAGACTCTTCCCAGGGAGGTGTCCCCAAAATGGCAAGATGCCTGGGTCTCAGCAGGCAGAAGAGAGGACCTGGGATGAACTGGAAGGCTATCTGTAATCTGTCTTGCTGCTTCAGGCTGAGCAAGCCTATCTCTCTCCAGTATGGACCCCACAGAGGGGCCACCCTGGGACCCCAACAGAGGCTGTGCCACTCACTGGACTTGCTCCCTCAGAATGGCTATGAACTCTCTGGCTCCAGGCCTGGATCCAGTGCCGGGACCCCGTGATGCCGATCCTGGAACTGGAATTGCCCCCACCCCATGAACTTTAATTGTTCATGCCAGTGCAGGCTCGGAGGCAGAGACTGGGCTCTGGAGAGCCGGCCAGCCAGCCAGAGTAAAGAGAGACCTGGAGTTGTAAAGGTCACTCAACAGCACTGCTTTACATCCATCGGTAACATAGAGAATCCATGGCTCAGTGTCCTTAATCGACGAAGGTGTGTTTAAATGCCAACCGGTGCAGACGACTAAGAAAACTGAACTTATTTCTTCTGGCTAAATACACACACACACACACACACACACACACACACACACACACACACACACACACACACCACGCCCCCGTCAAGACCTCAAGGCTCCGGACAGAGAGCTGACACTGGACATGAATCTCAGACCAAGGCATTTGTATGAGATGTCTCCTCCTCACCCAAGCCTTCTGTGGAGACCCAAGAGGTAGGAGTCCAGGGTCCTTGTGTCTGGTGAGAGTATATTCTTGTCATGTCTGCAGCACCCCAGAGGCTCTGTTTACCCACATGTGGAATGGACTGATGCTCTTTGCTGGGGACCACTCTCCAAGAGGGCAGGGAGAGAGCTAAGAAGTGGAGACTCTGGGGGGGAATATGGAAGGTGTGCCTTGGGGACACAGGGAGAGAAGGGACAGGAGCTTGGTCACTTCACATCTGTAGTAACTGTGTGCTCAGGAAGGTGTGTGTGTGGGGGGGAGACGACTCTGGAGCCAGGCCTGAGCATAGCCCTTGACTGCTACTTGTCACCATGAGAGCTAGTGGTCACTACCTCTCCGTGCCTCATGGCTGAAGCACCTATGTCTCCACTCAAAGTGAAACTTCCAGAACAGGAGTTGTGGATTAGTTAGGACTGTGCTTGCCTGGCGTGCATGAAGCTCTGGGCATGATCCCAGCACTCTGGAGGCAAAGGCAAGAGGATCAGGAGTTCAGGGCCATCCTCAGCTGCAAAGTAAGTCTCAACAAGCAACACAGTGTTTTCTTTGGCACTCAGGAAACCTTCCCTGGTCCTAGGCAACAATGGCCCTTTCACAGCCGCTCCTGGGGGAAGGCCAGCCTTGGGTGGGCCTTGGATGGGCATGCCTTCACTTTGGGTACAGGGGACTGCCGTGTGAAGAGTCTGAGCTTCCTTTGATGGACTTTCAAACACCATCTCTTCTAAGTGAATGCCCTGCTTGTGGGATGGTGTGGGGCCAGCTTCTCCCTGTGGGAACTACCCCCTGAACTCTTGGTTAGAGACAATATGGCAACTCCTGGCTGAGCCCATGTCTTCTAGGAAGCCCATCTGACTCTGGAGCAATAGACAGTTGGAGGGGGCAAAGGGCCCAGGGGATTCATTTCTGGGTCTCCCTCCTCCCTTCCCAGCCTTCCCTTGGCTCTGCCTTAGACACACCCCCTGAGCTATACCAGGGGAACAGGATGGCTGACAGGAGCCAGCAAACTTGTGTGGGCAGATGGGTCACTTGGGGTCTTCTTGAGGTGCCTCTGGGTTCCTGGAGATGGCCTCCTGTGTGCCTGCCTCTCCGCTGACCTCTCTCCCTCATCTCCCTCCCTCATCCCGAGTGGCCTCTTCAGCAATTCAAATGCAGGGCATGTTTTCCCTTCTTGATTTGAAATGTGGATGAGTGGGGCATTTTCTCTTCTCCTGTCTCACAAATGTGCAATAAAAGCCACTCGCCCGAGCTAATTGAGTCATCCTCCAGCCCTCCCTGAGAGGCCTATGGCCCTCCATCGTTTATGCCAATCCTCCCCAGCAAGAGGTACTTAATGCTGGGAACCTGCCCTGTCGGGTCTGGAGGTCCGGCTTCAGTTTTTCCTTGTCATCAGGTGATGGCGGGGCTGGTCGCACAATGCTTACCTTTATTACCCCTTCCAGAGCCCCATAGCTCAGCCGCTGGAGTCGCAGACCTCCCCTCTCCTCCGTCCTGTGGAGCCCTGCCCTGGTTCAAGGGAGAAGAATAACTGTTAGGGTCTCAGACACAGGCGATGCAGCCAGGTCTCGGGGCCTTGCTGGCCAATCTCTTCTCCTAGCTGCTTCCTTCCAGAAGGCACCATCTGTCCTTTCCCCTTCTGGAGAGGACCAAGGATGAAAGGACCTTGCTGGCCACTTAATGCGTGGGGATAATAACTACAGGGACCCAGCGTGTGTTGTGCTGACTCAGAAAGAGCAGCCCGTCCCCGAATACTTCAAAACCTTGTCCTTCATCTCCCTCTACTGCAGAGTTCCTTGGCCTTCCATTGGCCCCCGCTCTTCTCCTTATTCCAAGGACACCTGTCTTTTTGGTAAATAATTAGTCCTCATTCAACTATTGCCCGAGGGCAGGAGCAGTGGCTGATGGGGACTTCGGCATGGAACCTGGTGAGGAGGTAGCCTGAGCTCCCATGAACGCCAGCAGCACAATGCTCCCGGCACAGAGGCCCTGGCCATCAACCTTCTCCTAGGCAGGATCTGTCCACACACCCGTGTTGCCCCTCCAATCCCAGGACAGTCCTGAGGCCAGCTGGTCCCTGGATCTCTGAGATACAGAATTCGAAGATAAGCTTCACTGAACCAAGGGAAAAGGCAGAGCCAGGTCCTGTTCTGGATCCTTTCTTACTGTGGCTGATTCTCCTCAGTAGTCGGTGAAGTAGAGAGAAAGCTAGAAAAATCGTTGGGGAGGGCTGGGGTGGTGTTTAAATGATATGCAAATGTGTCTGAGATACGCCAGAGGGCCTGAGATAGCTGCTAGAAGTGGGTAGTATGTATGTACGTACATACGTATTACGTATGTATGTAATTATGTATATATGTATGTATGTATGTGTGTGAGTATGTACATACGTATGTATGTGTGTATGTATGTGTGTATGTATGTGTGTATGTATGTATGTATGTATGTATGTGTGTGTATCTATCTACCTACCTACCTATTATCTATCTATCTACCTACCTATTATCTATCTATCTATCTATCTATCTATCTATCTATCTATCTATCATCTATCATCTATCTATCTCCAGGGCTGAGCAGAGCCTAAGAGACTCTGGGAGATCTGAAGGCTGGGTAGAGAGGAATTTGGCCCCTCTTCTCTGGTCCTTTGAGAACGTCAATCCAAGGGTAGAATCTGCGGTGATCCCCTCCTGGTCACTTGATGTTTCCTTGACTGGGGCCCAGTGCAGAGTCTGGGCATAGGACGGGCAAGTCTTTGGGGTTGGGTGATATAGTGAAGATTGAGAAATTCCCCTGCCTGGTGGCTGTCAACCTGCACTGTGCCCTGTCACATTGAGTCAAGACCCAATGCCTCCTGACCTAGCCAGCTTACCTCAGCATGGAGCTCCCTGGGCCTCAGCTGGTAGCCCCAAGTCATAAATCCTTTCAGCACCTCCGCTGGAGCCCGCGCATTCTTCTGCTGTGAGCCCCTGGCACTGTGCGGCCCTGTCACCAAGCCCGCTCCGAGCTTCTTCAGAGGGTGGCTCCCGGCTTTCTGATCTCCTGGAGAACAGTCACTTGGAGGGAAGAGCTGCTCCTGGCAAGCTCCACTCGCCTGCCAATTAGCCCTGTAGATCTGTGGAGAGACCGCCGCACACGATGAAAGCCTGGGAGGCAATTAGGGTCACTGTGCGCCTGGTTCTTGCCTCTGCTCCCCAGAAGAGCCACTTCACCGAGGATTCTGAGCACCGTCGGGACCGTTGACGTCCCAGGTCTGAGGTCTGAGCTCCCGAGGGTGGTCCAAGGGGATCAGAGCCAAGGGGACCCAAAGGGGCTGGCTTTACCCTGCTGTCAGACCTGGGTTCTCACAGCAGGGTGCTGAGGGGAGACTGGGGCTGAGGTGGGAATGGGCTCATCCCCTACTCGGTGCCCTGTGACCTCAGTAAGTGACTCTGGACCCTTCCCCAACCTGTGATCAGAGCCGTAAGAGCTGAGAGTGGTACCGAACATCTGGAATCCCAGCACTGTGGGGAAACAGAGCAGGAGCTGCAGAATGCTGGCCCTGGCCTCTGGGTCTCCCGGGACAGGTGATAAAGTCTGAGAGGCCAACAGAGTCAGCAGTGACAGCTCTTAGGAGGCAGGTGCCAAATGCACGGCAGGCCCGGTGACAGACACAGGTAACTGATCGCCAGGCTGCTGTCCAGACCTCCTGCGATGACACAGGCAGGTGTTTTGCTGCCTACAGTGCTGTACAGACAGCAAAGGAAGTTGCTCGAACCCATATGTGTCCATGAGCATGTGTGGTCAGGGCCTGGGACTTGCTCTGTGTTGGTCCCAGGAGCTCCGTGGTCCGTCCCAGGAGCTCCAGTTCAGGAGGCGAGAGGATATGCTTTGAATGCAGACTGCCTTGGCTGTCTGGCTGTGTGTGATCTGTCTGTGACCATGTCTATGAAGAGGTCTATCGGTTACAGGGGTGCAACCCCCACCCCCTTCACCCACTCAACATTGCACGGCACAGAGCTGGGGCAGGTTCCTCCCTGGCCTTTCGCTCTGGTACACCCCACACTCACTCTGCATTTCTGGTCCGTCAGCTGCTCTCATGCCCACCACAAAGCCCCTCCCATCTTCTGGCCCTCCCTAGCCTCTGCAGCTCCTTCTGCCTCCTGCCCTGCTCTGTTCCAGAGAGTCAAGGCCCCGGCTTTGACCCGTGCTTCCTTTAGAACCCCAGCACCTCCAGCTCAGGGAGCCAGGGACACTTACGCTGAGATCTGGGGTACTGGTCAGGAAGCAGGACTGGTTGCTGCCACCCACCTCTGTGCTCTGGGGGCTCTCCAGGGACCCAAGGCTTCTGATGTCGTTTTGATGTATTTACAACTGAACTGAATTTTGTTCCCTGGGAAGTCCTGGACCTGGCTGGTGCCACCGCCATGAAGTCCCCTTGTGGGGATGGACTTTTATTTTTACCTTTGTCACCTGCCCGCAGGTGGAGATTGTAAGAGGTGGCCCTGTTCCTTGATGGAAGCAGCAGGGGCTGTCTGTGGAAAGCTAGGAACCTAGCTATCTTGGTTTAAGTCCTGGCGCTGCTGTTGGCATGTCCTCTGGCCCTGGGCAAGCTAACGTACCCCTTGGAGCCTCGACTTGGCTGTCCACACAATGGGCACAACTGTCTGGTCCTATTTCGAGGGGTCAGGAAGCAGCCTGTGTCCCGTGCTCAGTGTGAGCGATGGTACAGAGAGCATCTGCCTACAGTAAACTTCAGACCCAGCCACAAATTACACACGGTGCCAGGCTTGCTACCAAAAATCCACGGATGCCTTCCGACCTCGGGCCAGAGACTTCTCCTGCCTCATCTCCCTACCTACCCCACATAGCAAGACAACCACATGCTCACAGCTTCTCTGGATCCACAGTTCCCACCTCCCCAAGACTCACCAATCAACACTTCCCCATCCCTTAGGCTCCTGGCTTCCTGGATGGGTTGCCTCTTTCCCATCTGCTTCGGGGTCACAGCTGTGTGTCTCAAGGTCACATCGCTAACCACATCTCAGTAACTTGACTCTTCCCGAAGGGGGCCCAGGCTACATTTTTCTAGTTTCTCAACTCCCCTTTTTAATTTAAAAAGTTGCACGTGAGCACGGCCATGTGAATTATGCATGTAAATCTCACAGATAGCATAAAATAGAGTGTGCCAGCCTCTCCCACCTGCTCCCATCCTCCACCCAGGCTCTCTCCCTCAACCAACGGCTCTTCTGCATTTGGGCTTTGAATCCTGTCTGTTCTCTTTATACCTTTAATAGCACACGTCCACACATGTTACCAGCTCGGCATCACACCTGGGTCTCCTGCTCCGTAGTGTGACTCTCCATGCTCTGGTCCTCCCTCACCTCCTGCCATTCCCCCTCGTGTATTTTCTTCCTTCACAGACTCTACGTGGTTCCATGATCTCAAACTTAGGCCTCTCAGGCCTGCCTGACTCCAACCTTCACCTCCTAATTCTGTCATCCTCCTGCCCCAGTGTCTTCCGTCAGCCAGATGGTGTCCCCTGCTTCAAACTTCCCAGCACCCGCAAACAGCACCTCTGGTCAAAGCTGGACTCCATCTCTCCAGGGTCCAGTGCCCAGGTGACCTGAGCCTGGGACATCTGCTGAACTCACTCCACCCGGACACCCCTCCCCTCTCTGTGCCTCAGCTCACCCTGTGTCTGTCCCACCAAGCAGCACCACCCCTGCCTCGGTTTCCCAGAGTTCCTCAGGCTGCTACCAACTGCCCTAGTTCACCTTCTGCTGCTGTGGTAAACACCATGACTGAAGCAATCCGCAGGGGAGAAGGTTTATTTCTGCCTGCAGGTTACAGTCCATTATGGAGGGGAGTCAGGGCAGGGATTCAGTGCAGGAACCTGGAGGCAGGAACTGAAGAGGGATCATGGAGGAATAGGTGCATTCCTGGAATGCTGTGAGGCCCATGGACCAGGAGTGGGCACCAGGAGGGACTCAAAATGCCACATCACGCTCACATTTTAAAGCCACCCAGGTTACGGGGGAGATCGGCATCAAGTCTGAGTCACCATGTGGAGATGGCGCAGGCACCAGCCAGCACCTAGGACTCGTGCATGGTCCCCTTAGGAGGATATCACAGAGGATGCCTACCATTTCCTCCTGCTTTTCTTCCTGTGCCCTTTTCTCTCTTGTGGGAATTACCTCTATCTGCTTCCCTGAGAACAATTAGCCCGAAGAGGGAAGATGAAGTGTGACCCAGCATTCCCAGGCTTTGACTGTACAACTGAGCTCCAACAAGCTGTGTGACCTTTGGGAAGCCACAAGACCTCTCTGGACCACAGCTCTTGCACACCAGAGAACACAAATAATACTCTCTCTGCCAGCAGTGGTAGTGTGGGTCCAAGGGGGTGACAAATGAGGCCAGATTCCAAGAAGGAAAGGCAGCTTGTTTGTGGCCGAGTTGGTATTCATCCATCGCCATTGCCGCCTGGAAGAGAGGGTCTGGCTATTCTGCTGGCCTCTGCCATTGGCCGTGGGCCCTGAGCTCAGCCCATCAGCATTCAGAAGCAATCATCTAGTGTGATTAATGCTCCTTCAGTCCTCAGGAGAGACCATGGGCTGTGGCCATTGTAATCAGACTTGTGACAGCCGATGGCATTAATAAAAATCATTAGTTCCCGGCAGCTAATCCTGTGAAGAGAGGGACAGACGGGCTGTTTGAGTTCTGTCACTCGGTGTTCTGTTTTTAATCAAGAACATTTTTAGACAACTTGTCAGGGAGATGCTGTAGGCAGCCCAGGAAGGAGCTAGGCCTGCCTGCCGGGACCTCCTGCTCTGATGGAGGCCCGGGCTTCGCCCCTCCCCTCCCACCTCCCCCCCAGGGCTGGCCAGCTGCCTCTGGCAATAGTGCTTACAGAATGCCGTGTGCAGGGGGGTGAGGGGGCAGTGCCAGTTTCTCAGACACAAACCTGCCTGGGCCCCTCTCCCTAGAGCCCTTCCTCATCCCCCAGTTATCCACACACCAAAATCTCAACTCCTTCGAGGGCCTGGGATCTGCTCCTCTACCCAGCCACCTCCCCCTGACCTCTGGAATCCCTCCACCATGCTCCTGCCCTTGGCCCTCTGTACTTTCCCTACACTGTTCCTGACACCTGGGACATCCCCCTTCTCCCCTGCTCATCGCCTGCATGTTTTCCACACTGCCTCAGTTTCCACAGGAAGCCCCTGCTAGTCCCCCCAGCCCTGCACATCCATCACCACTTCTGCATGCCCCATCAGGCACTTGCCTCTCCCCCACACTCCCACAGCTGCTCTGCTCACCATACCCACGGACACTTAGGTCTCCCCGCCCCTGCCATCATCACCACCCAGGCCTGAGCACCCCCACGAGAGGCCCTCACTCACCGCTCCTTGCAGCCCAGGGTCTGGCCTACAGTGGGTGCTTCCCAGGCATGCATCGCACAGGACAGGGGAGACACATGGGCACCGGTGCACCCCTGCCCTCCAGGAACCCCTGGTGACAACAGACCTCAGACCCCGGGAGATGTCACTTGTGGTTAAAGCGAGTGGGGGAAAAAAGAAGTGTGGACCAGCTGACGCGCCTTGGCTGTGCCTAGTTCAGGGTTCCGCCCACCTCCCCGGGTCTACCCTGCTCAGGCAGCCCTGTCTCCAGCGACAACTTGAGGAAGCATCCTGTGGCCATCGGGGTCGTCTCGCTGTAGACCCACTGTTAGGGCCACCTGTCCTCAGCACCACTCAAGCAGGAGAGGAGGGTTTCATGGTCCCTGCCTGCCTTTTGGCTGCCATGCCTCTGAAACCACCCACCATAGGGATTGGGGTGAACCTGTCATCTTCCCACTGACTGCCTGGGACTCTGCCAATGTCTCCTACGTTTCCTTGGCTCTTTGCCCTGACGATTCTTGTACCTCAGGGTCTGCCAGCGGCCAGTGAGGACCACCATAAGCTCCCAGGCAGTGCCTTTCTGGAGGGATTTTATGGTGGGTTGCTGTGCTCACCACAGGAATTAGCACTTGACAGTGTATAAGACAGCTCTGCTCACACCTGCCTCTGAGTTAGACCTCATCCACAGGGTCATAGCTGTCTGGCCCTTAGCAGCGGAGGTACAGGAGCCCAGGATGAGGACTTTCTCACACCAGTCTCCCCACCCCACCCCTCCAGCAGGACCCAGACACTGAGATCCCTAGCTCTTCCTCAAGCTTGTTTTGGCTATTTCCAGGTCCTGGAAGGCAATCCACCCCACCTCCCAGGTCCTTTCAAGGCAGACAGTTCTCATGCCTCTGCCTGCGGCATCCCCGAGAGTGGTCAAGCCCAGGGTCTCAGAAGAACCTGGGGTTTTTGTGTTCTTGGCCCCACAGACAGGCAGCCTGGAGCCAGGGGAAATCAGTGCTTGCAGACACTGGAAACAAGGACAATTAGGGAGAAGCTCTCTGCTCCCCCCATTAATTCCAGGCAAGTGCACTTCATCTCTCTCTAGGGCCCTGCAGGCTCCTCTCCACACTCAGCCTAGCATAGTGAGCCATGGCCTGAGAGACTCAGCTCCATGAGCAGCGTGGGAGCTGGAGGAAGGGTCTGAGTCTGGAAGGAGACAGGGTGGCCCTGAGTGAGTTCACATTGTACTCCTGGTATGTGACCCTAAACAAGCTCCAAGCTGAGCCAGACTCAGGGATATCAGATTGTCTGGATGGGCTGTGGGACACCCCTCTGGCTCAGTCTTCTGTGTCCCCTGTTGCTCTCAGAGCCAAGTGTCCATGTGACTGTGTCTGGGGCCAATAGTCAAAAGCAGGAGTGGGGGTAACTGACCGTGATGGGAGCTGGGAGTTTCCTGCAGCAGGTGGGTTTGGATTCTGTAAGCCTAAATGGAAAGCCAGGGCAGGAGGAGTGGGTAGAAGGGCTAGCCTGGGTAAAAGAGAGGAGGAATAGAAGGTAGCAGAACCAAGGGAGGGAAGGGAGGGGAGGGAGGGCGCTGTGCCAGCCCACAGCAGAGGGACAAAGCTAAGGAGAGCTTGGCCAGACTCAAGGCTATGTCAGAAGCTCCTGGAATCCCTGGGACACTTTCTGTGCTGGGGCCCCAACCTGGGCCTTGCCTCAGAAAGGCTGGTCATGCAAAAATCAACCACCTCCACCGGTCCTGTGTGCTCCTCACTGTGGTGGGAAAGCCAGACTGCTCTAGGTAACCAGGGAGGGCTTCCTGGAGGCAATGATGGACGGAGCCCGCACAGCAGCCAGGCCTGGAATGGGAACAGTCTTTGCAGAGACACAGAGCTAACCCATGGGAAAGGTGGAGGCAGAGAAAGTGGCAAAGGAGGTGTCTGTCACCCGTGCTGACCAGTGCACCTGTCACTTTACCTGCTTCCTTAGCAACCCCACCCCTACCCCTGCTCCCCCCACTCCCGGCAGTTCCTTTGTTTCTACCATGATACAGGCAGGAGAGTATGGAGATCCAGAGAGGCTAGATTAGATGGCCACTGGCAGGTGGCAGGATTGGCATCTAGCAGGGCAAACCTGGGTACAATGTGTACTCAGCTGGGTGTCTGGGGGGAAAGACAGCATCAGGTCCGAACCATCCCACCCTGCTCCCAGGGTGGAGGGGAGCTGGCCGACTGAATTCCTATGCAGGGAACAGCTCCAAAAGGCACCCCCCCCCCAGAGTCTCGTGGGTGTGACCGTAGCCATGGGGTCTGCTACTAGGGGCCTGGATCACTTAGCTGCCCCTAGGCACAACCCTCACCTCATCCCTCCAGGTGGGTGGAGGGTGAGGGCCTCCTGAGAGCTGCCTGAGACCGCAGCTCATGTGGAAGCCCTGGCAATGAGGCGATGATGTCCTGAGCTTTGCTTTAAAATCCTTAATGGATTTTTTCCACTCCATAAAGCCGCCCTGCGGTCTAGCAACGCTAATTGAGATCTGGGATCAAGACAAATGCTCTGAGGGCCAGCCAAGCTGAGTGTCGGTCCCCAGGCCCAGCTCCCCCCCACCCCACCCCCCGCCCCTCAACCTTCCTGTACTTTAACTGAGTCCAGAGAAGCGAGGCAGCAGGTTGAATTTACTATCCTGTCTAGATCTCACAAGCACAGGATGGCGGTCCCAGCCAGTGTCCCTGCACACCAGCAATCTGTCTCAGCTTTGCAAATGAGGTGTGCGCTCTGCCCTCACAGGGACCCCTAAACCGGGAGTCACCCCATGTGTCATACCATCCTGTGTGTATGCAGAAAATCAGAGGCACCTCCGGCCGGGGAGCCTCTTCCACACACCCAGCCTGTGCAAGCACACCCTGAACAATAGGGTGCTCACTACCAACCTTCACTATCCTGGTGGTCTGGGTGGGTGACGGGGAGGGCATTGCACCTGACCGGGTCTCTCCCTATCTCTACCTCTGTCTCATCCTCTTGCTCCACACCTGATCCCAGAGGCCATGATGGTGTGGGCCACACATTCCTCGCAGCTCCGGTCACACTGTGGGCTCATTCTTCCCCCCAAGTCCTTCTCCTCATGCCCACAGAGGGTGAGGATGAGGGGCACATGGGGACACCCGGCAAGATGTTTCCTTGCTGCAGAGTCGCAAGCCTTCCTGGCCCTGGCACCCTGTCTCCTCCTCTGCACCCTTCTTAGCACAAGCCCTACAGCAGCAGCACCAATGAGAACAGCGGACACACTTCAGGATCTGCCGGCGCCGGGGCTGCCTGGGCAGTTCACGGCTCTGCTTTCCTCTGCTTGGGGAACAGGTGCTCAGGTGGTCTTTATTAGGGGCCTCCCGGCATGGCTGAGCTCAGTTGCACAGCAAGGGGCCCATTCTTGCCTTGTCCACCTGCTCTGAGGCTCCTGCTGTTTCTTCTTCTTCTTCTTCTTCTTCTTCTTCTTCTTCTTCTTCTTCTTCTTCTTCTTCTTCTTCTTCTTCTTCTTCTTCTTCTTCTTCTTCTCTCTCCTTCTCCTCCTCCTCCTCCTCCTCTCCTCTCTCCTCCTCCTCCTTCTTCTCCTGCGTCTCCTTCTCTCTTCTTTTTCTTCTTCCTCCTCCTCTGCTACAGCTTATCTCCCTCCCAGACCTAGGAGGCATAGACAGAAGCGACCTGAGCTATGTGCCACCCAGTTGCGGAGGCTGGGGGAGCCCACAACCTGCTGACAGGAGAAAAATAGTGAAGATGGCCTAGACACACTGTGCCCACCTCTCAAAAGGGTTTCTCCTCTGAGGGAGGATGCAGGCCTATCAGTGTGGCTGTTCCTGATCCCTCCTGGAGTTCCTCTCTGGCCCAGGCCTAGACTATTGGTATTAGATCTGTGAGAACCCAACCTTGGGTGACTGGGGTGGGTGATTTGTCACTCTCTGAGCTCAGTTTACTTACCAGTGAAATGGGATGACAAGAGGTCCCACAGACTGCTCATGCGTGAGTTTATGATTGTGTTCTCTCTGTGGCATCAGGCAAATAGCAGGTGTCCTTGTCACCCTCCCAGTCCCTGCCCTTACGGTTGCTGTCTCTGTGACCCTGCTGCCACTTTGCCTGGCCCCTAAGCTTAAAGCTAGGTGTGCAAGACTCACTAGGAAGTCTCGGATCCGGCACTGTGACATCCAACTCCGTGCTGTTTTGAATATGACAGGACTCTTTTGTCTCTCTGCAAGTCTTAGGGGCCGTTTATCAATTTCTAAATGCATACCCCAAAGCCTGCTGGGTTTGGGAGGGTGTGGCATGCTCAGGTCACCATGGGTGGGACGAGGCTCTTCACAAGACCCAGTCTTATCATGGGTGTCTCTCTGTTGCTATAAAGCCTTATTTCCTTCTCTCAGTAATTTTCTGATGCTTCCGGACAGATCACACACGGCTTTTTTTTTTTTTTTAAATGCATTCTTGATGTTCTGTGTTTCTGATGCCATTGTAAGAGATTTAAATTTTAAAATTTTGTCTACTAGTGAGGGGAAAGGGAGGAGGGACAACTCTCTCTGGGGATTTACCAGATGAGGAGAAGGAGATGCATAGTGAATATAGATATGTCCTCTATCTCTTTGGGATGCTAGGTTTATACCACTGTGTCCCTCCCCAGCTCAGCAGGGCTCCTAGCCTCCTCTTTGAGCTCCCTACACACCCCTGGCCATTCCATGTGTCCATTGCATATGTCCTTGTCTGTCTCCTTGGCAGCTGGTGGGAGCTTGGCTTAATCCCCCCACCTCCACCCCCCCCCCCACACACACTCCAAACAGTGAGCCAGCCCCAGTCACCACGAGGGGATCAACTAGTTAAAGATACGAGGATTTGATGAACAGTGAGCTGTGGTGAGACACGAAGCTCCGGAAACCACTGCTCTGTACCTTGCCCCGGCTTGAGTGGCATGGTGAAGCTGGATGGTCCCCAGGCCCCATACCATCTGTCCCCTCCCTAGGCAGCTGGCATGCCTGGACCCAGCTCTAAGTGGGCCACTGAGTCCCAAGCCTATTGCTCTGCCATTCCCTTGACTTGGGTCTGTCCCCAGCCTCCAAGCACTCTGGCCCAAGCCTCCTCCCACTCTTAGGTTGGAGGGACGGGGGTGGGGGATGGGGTTGGGCAGAGGGGGGGAGCCTGTGTTCACAGCAGCCTGGGAAAGCTGAAAGGCAGCAGCCATCGCTAGCTGTGACGTGGGAGGGAAGGGGACTGGGGTCTCCTGTGGAGGGGGTCCCAGCCCAGAGGGTGTGCAAGGATGCGGCGGGGGGGGGGCAGAGGTGGGGCACAGGGCACGCGGCTGGGGAAGAGGCAATGCAAACTACCCACTGAAGACTCCTTCACTAGGTCCCACTCACGGGTGTCATATGGAGACTTTCTGAGGGCCTGTGATGGGTTTGGGTTCTGAGGTGGGACCAGAAGAAGGGCTATGTAGGGCAATGTGAACTGAGGCATAAGGGTTGGACCCAGGATGGTTGATTCTTCTAAAGTTCCAGAATATTCTTGGCCCACAGTTAAGCTCCTAACCACTTCCTATTATCTCTAGGCCATGATTGTGGACTCCTGTTCATTCCTCAGAGCTTAAAAGCTGCCATCATATCCTTACCACATCCCCATCCCATCCCATCCCATCCCTATCCATCTTCATCCCATCCCATCCCATCCCTATGCCATCTTTATCCCATCCCATCCCATCCTATGACCATCCCACCCTCATTCCATCCCATCCCCACACCATCCCATCTCTATGCCCATCTTTATCCCATCCCCATCCCATGCCCATCCCATCGCCACAATATCTCTATCCCATACACCATCCCATCCCCATCCCATCTCATCCCATCCCCATCCCATCCCCATCCCATATCCATCCATCCTCATCCCATCTCATCCCATCCTCATTCCATCCCATCTCCATCCCATCCCCATCCTATCCTATCATATCCCCATCCCATCTCCATCCCATCCCCATCCTATCCCATCCCATCCTCATTCCATCCCCATCCCATCCTCATCTCATCCCCATCACATCCCTGTCCCATACCTCATCCCCAGCACTGATCATGCTCAGGTCTTCTGTTCCTGGAGGGCAGGGAAAGAGAAAGCAGGTTACAGGCAACAGGGGAAGGGGATGGCCATCAGCAGAGACTGGGTCCATCCAGCAACACTCTGGGTGGGTTTCCTCAGTCCCTCTCCTCTGATGGTGGCAATGGGACACTTTCTGGGGGCTGCATGGTACCCCAAATAGGTCATATACAGGCCTCTGTATCTATCATGAATGGCCAGAGCCTGGGGAAAGGTAGCATGTTCACAGACAAAAACAATTTTTTTATCTTAAAAAAAAGTTATATCTGGCTGGGCGGTGGTGGTGCAAGCCTTTAATCCTAGCACTCAGGAGGCAGAGCCAGGCGGATCTCTGTGAGTTCAAGATCAGCCTGGTCTACAGAGTGAGATCCAGGACAGGCACCAAAACTACACAGAGAAACTCTGTCTCAAAAAACCAAAAAACAAAACAAAACAAAATTATATCTGTATCTCTCTCTTTTAAAAAAGAGTTTATTTTATTTTATGCATGTAAGTGTCTGCCTGCATGCGTGTCTGTGTACCATGTATATATATGCTTGTTGCCTGCAGAGGCCATAAGAGGGTATCAGATCCCCTGTGAGCCATCATGTGGGTGCTGGAAATCGAACCCAGGTCCTCTGCAAGAGCAGCAAGTGCTCTTAACTGCTGATATGTCTCTTCGGCCCCATCACACTTAGAAAGTGTCATCCTGCAGCCCCAACTCCCAGCCAGGGAAGGGACAGGAACCACTTGGTGGCCCCGGGTGGCCTAGGACTTAGGCAGATCTGGCTATCAGACCTCCGGATGCCTTGCAAGCACTCCACACTGATGGTCTTGTCTCCTCCAGGAGCTCCCAGGTGCCTCTTTCTGTGCCTCCAGGCAAAGCTCTGGAGAGCCTCTGATTGGCTAAGACAGTCACATGATCACCTTCTCCTGATGGGACATTTCTAGTTTAAAAAAAAAAAAAAAAAGGCATATGATAGCGGGTTCCCCAAGATGGGTGAGAGCTCAGGTGCCTTGTACCCTCGAGTCATCTGGCAGACAACTGGGGTCATGCAGGCAGAGGTCTCTTGTCACAGTAGTACAAGCATCCCCGGGGGTTGGAGCCTATAGCCATTGTCTAGGGCTGCGGGCCCAGAGGACCTCATACCTGAGGCTGGAAATGACAGACTTGCACCTTTTCATGGTGCTGGACACAGAAACGGATCACAGTGTCAGCAGAACTGGCCCCCTTCCAAGGCCCCGGGGAGAAGCCTTCTAGACATCCTGTCCCTTCTAGACCATGGTGGGTGCAGTGCCCTGTGTGGCTCCAGTCTCTGCCCACTGTACACCTGTCTCTTCATCGGCTGTGTGTCTCTTCCGTGGACACAGGGCTCCCCAAGTCCAGCACAACCTCATTTTGATGACCCACATAGGCCAAGAGCCTGTTTCCAAGTTCTCAGTTGGCTTCAACTGCCAACATAGCACAACCTAGAATCACTTGAGAAGGGAGTCATAGGCGACTGTCCAGATCAGACGGGCCTGTGGGAGGGTCTGTGGGGGATTGTCTCAATGGCTAAATGGTGTAGGAGGGCACAGCCCACTGTGGGTGGCAACATTCCCTAGGCAGGCTATTCTGAACTGTGTAAGCTAGCTGAGCATCAGCCAGCCAGCAGCTCTTCTGTGTTCCTGCCCCACTTCTTTGTGAAGTGAGTCCATTGGTTGGCGGTAGTGCTGTGTAGATAGCAATCAGGACCGACTGCCTTGAGCTCCAGTTTTGACTTCCCTCAGTGATGAACTGTGACTTGAAAGTGAAGGCCACACAGTTTCTCCCCCTAAGTAGTTTTGGCCATAGTGTTTGTCACAGCAACAGAAAGGAAGTGAGAGCACCAGGCACACTCACACTCTGAGCTCCCAGGTGGTCTTGGGACACTGGTCACCTCATACAAGAGCCTTGTGGGTATTCACAAGTGAGCCAAAGGAAGTGTGCTGTCCCATGTAACTGCTAAGGAGCCATCACACCTTCCACACAGGGTCCTGCACTGGGCCCCCAGCTCCATCCAGTTCTTCCAGGTCACTTTCCCCAAGGCTAACTTGCGGGATCCTGTACTTAGAGTTGTCCTTGCCAGGAGCAGCTGCAGCCAGTTGCCGCTCTCAACCAGGAAACTGGTTCCGGATGTTCGAGCATCAACACTTCATTAGTGCTGCCCATGGCATCTGGTTTGGATGTTACTGGAGAGAGGCCCCCAAGTGCTTCCAGAGACCAGAGTGACGGCTAAGTAGAGTCCAGAGGCCTGGTGACATCCTCCACAAGAAACCTTCAAGACCAAACTTCTCAATGGAATTCACAAAGTCCACCAGTCTTGTTTGGGCCATCCTGGGTCTTTCTCTGTCTCAGTTGCACCCCAAGATCCTACCTTAGGGCCTTTGCACAGTCTTTCCCCCAGCCCAGTCTTCCCACCAACCAGCTAATCCCTGACCAGCCCCTGGGTCTCAGCTCTAAGGCTCTTGGCTTGGGCTGGTGCAGGTCACTATGAGGTGCTCTCCACATGCTGCCCTTCAGTTTGTAGCTGTGTTGTTACTGGTGGTGACCATGTGCCTTAGGTAAGAGTTAGTGCATGTGTGTGAACACATATGTGTGTCCGTGTGTCCATAGGTGTCCATGTGTCTCTATGTGCATGCATGTCAATGTATGTGCATGTGTGTCAGTGTGTGAGCATATGTGGCACATATATACAGGTGTGTGTGTGTGTGTGTGTGTGTGTGTGTGCACAGACATGTGTATGCATGAATGAGTATGTGTGTGTGAGCATATGTGAGTGTGTGTGTGTGCGTGTGTATGTGTGTGTGTGTATGTTGAATAACCATCCCCTCCTCTGTGCACGGAACCTAAGGATAGATCAGTACTGAAGCCCATATTTGGCTTTTTCAAACTGTCATTTATGTTATGAAAAGATGTATTTGCTTCAGCAAGCTTTTGAAGACCAGAGCCTCTTTTCAATGTTCCTGGCTTCGATGGAAAGGCCTGTCATAAAGGCACACTTTCAGGAAGCGTGGGACAGTCGGATGGTTGGGAAGAAAGAGTCACTGTGTGCTGGGCTGGCTCTGCTGACCACAGCTGAGCATGGTTAATGCGGTCCTCTGGTCTCCTGGGACAAGGGCTGGCTCTTCTGTGGTGGTCGCCTTCATCTCTGCAATGCCCCAGCCCCTAGTCTCAGTTGACTTCCTGGGAATCCAGGGGCCTGCCCCTCCCCCTCCCCATACCTGACCGACCCAGCCCGGCTGTGCACCAGGCTGTGGCAATGGGTGGCTACCTTGGGCAGGAGGACACAATCCCAGCTCACAGAGGATCACCAGCTCCGCCTCTGCTATATCTTCTCATGCTGGAGGACCCAATCCTCAGAGGGCTCTGACTCACAACCTAGTCACCTTCTCTCAGCAGCTTAAGGGTGTGAAGACCTCCGTAGGTGAACTTGGGTACCCCGGACACTGGCACTGGAGAGCTGAAAGCCACCAGGCCAGATGTCTGCCTGTCCTCTCCTGGCCCCAGGGACCATCTTTCTCTGGAGCTCTCACATGGGCACAGAGAGACAGCAAGAACTGACTGGGGCTGTATCTCCTCTCTCCTTTTTCTTTGGTGACCTTCTCTACTGGCCCCTGGTGGCCAATGCCCCCCTTATCCTCAGCTTTCCAGGATCTGCTGGCTTTTCCCAAATCCACACTGGTTGAAGACCGGACCGAGTCCCTTTGTCTAGTAGCTTCAAGCACAGCATAGACTCCGGCCACCACGGCATGTGTGTCTAGCTCTTGTTGTCCCCACCCTCCCACATGGCTCCCAGAACTTGCTTCAGATGTGGACAGACACAGCCAAGCCCTTCCTCTGGCCTCCCATGGTTTAGCTGGACAAGTGGCCGAGCCCAGCCTCTATCACAGCCCATGGCCCCTGCTGATGATTCCAGGTAGCCATTGGCTGTGGCTTCTGCCTGAGTCATAGCAGCCAGAGAACCCGGAAGGGCCAGCCACACAGGGTAGCTCATCTCTGGATGAGCCGCCGACTCAAAACTCCTTCCCTCCCTTGCTCGCCTAGTCACACCATGTCCTTCCCATGGTGCTGAGAGGTAACCACGTTGTCGCAAGGGCTCATGGAAAAGAAACCTTCCTGGACAGGACAGGACAGGGATGAAGGCGTTCATAAACAACTGAAGGCTTCAGCCAGTGTGTGAGCAAGCCAAAACTCCTTGGGAAAGGAGCTTGGCCCCCAGAGCCTGGCTAGGGGTGGGTGTCCTGAGAGTGTCCCTGTTATAGGCCCTCTGCTTTGGCTTCCTAGGCTCATTTTAGAGGCCTTCTTCCCACACACAAAGCTCCTATCTTCTCTGAGCTAAATGAGTCCCCAGTGGCACGAGATGGGGTACAGGTAACCCTATCATACTGGTTCCACCTTATGTGTATCAGGAGGAGGAGGAGGGGTGGTAATGATGGGCAAGAGGCAGGCCCGAGGTCTTGACCTTTTCATCTGTGAAATGGGAGGTTCTGCGTCAGGGCTGTGACCTCTTCCTGTACTCTCTCCCATCTCTGGGTCAGCTCAGAGCCAGCTGGTTCCAGCCCCAACTCCAGCCGCATCAGACGGGATTCCCGGAATGCCCTGGGAAGGCTCTGGACACTGTCCAGGTCACACCGTCCGCTGATGGAAATTCTCATTCACAGGGAACCCTTTTTTCACCTGCCAGCATCCCAGATCCAGTGGGAGAGGCTCTTTCCTTCTGGAGTGCTGGAAACCATCAAGACCAGGGCTGTCCTGGGCAGAGGGACAGGGTATGGTCACCATGACCTCATAGCTTGGAAGTGAGCCTGTCTGGCCCTCAAGAGCGTTAGGGCTTGCTAATACGCAGATGGTCCCACTGGAGGCTCCTTGAGCCGACTCTGGGACTATAGAGGGACCGAAGGAGCCGAAAGCCACCGTACTTGGAAGACTGAGGCTGTTTTTGTCACTCATACACTGTATTCCCAGCTTCCAAGTCACAGGTGGATTTGCATGGCCACTATCCTCTGCTTCAAAGTCGGCCATTCACACAACTGGAAATCCATTTCCACTTATCACCAATTCTTGTCCGATTTCTCCCACAGCACCCTGAGGAAGCACTGGTGGGGACAGACAGAGACCGAGTTGGTAGGGAAGGTTAAGGGAATCGCACAGACCTCATAGCCATTCAGCATCAGAACTATATCTCCGTCCCTCAGCAGCCAGGGGCTGAGAGTCAGGAAACAGTGGGCTTGTATGCTGAAGTTCTGGCTTTGTGCTGGGTCACCTTGGGTGGGTCACTTGCACCTCTGGACCCCATCTATGAATCTGTAAAATGGGCCTGGCCACAGGGGGCACTGGATATGAGTTAGCATGTATTAGGGTACTGCCCAGTGTTTTCTGCCCAGTTGTTTTCCGCCACAGAGCCTTGAGGGGGGAGCAGCTGCAGGGACAAAGGGGAGGTGGAGAGTCACTGTTCTTACCCTCACAATGCCCAGGACACTGGCAGACAGCGCCACGATCAGTCCAGAAGTCAGTGTGAGTCTGGATGGGAGGCGGGGGGTGGTCTCATGGAGACATTGTGCTGAACGCTCTTGTTCTGTCTTTTGTGGTGGTGTTTGGAAAAGAAAGCCCTCTAAATCCCACCACCCTCTCCTGGCCAGGATGCCGCTGCGAGGCTCACCCTGCTTCGCTGGTGCCTGGATTAAATCTGTTTCCTTGGGTTAGTGAATTAACCCCAGCACTGAGGCTAACTGCTGCATGCTCTGGGGTGTGCTCTTCAGTCTGGAGAGTAGAGCCAGGATAAAAATATCCACTGTCCTCAAGTGATAAGAAAATGCATAAAATAAAAGGCAGGTTGGAGACCAGCAGTCACTTGAGAGGCATGCAGTAAGTACCTGGGTCCCCATTCTCTCATGCCCAAGTATAATTTGTAGATCCACCAGGTTTGAGCTGGTGCAAACTGTATCAATGAACCCCATTTCCTCAGTGAGCAGGACGATGTCACCATGACCAACTGTATGCCTCAAGCCAATTCTTGTTTTTGCATTGCTGGGAATGGACTTCAGAGCCTCAAACACACTGGGTAGGCTTCCGGTGCTCAGTGGCATCCCAGCCTGGAATCTCAAGGTGTGAGGAGAGCTGGCTGATGTCAGTGAGACTCCATGGTGACCACCGAGGCTCTGACCTTCAGGCCATTCTCTTCCCCTCACTACTAAGGTACCCAATTCCCTCCCCACTGTGGTACTCAGTTATCTGCCGCCTCCACCAACACCCGAGTTTGCATGCAAGGGTTAAATAACGGATTTCACTGCCTTATGCTTCAGGCCCCAAGTCCAAGATCAAGGCATGGCCTCTTGGACTCTCCTCTACTGTAGAGTCCTTGTCCTCATAAGGTTGTCTGTGTTGGTCGATGTCCTGACCCCTTCCTGTTAGGACTCTGTCTACACTAGCTCCCTCTTTCTGACTCCGTTCCTTCTCTAAGTCTCCAGCATCGTGGCATCCTCAGGAGCTGGGGGCTGACTTTCATTGAGAAGGGAGCACGGTGTGGCCCTAGCCACAGGATTGATCAGGATTCTAGAGCTTCCCAATCACCTATTCCTTGGGTCCCAACAATATCACCCAGTAAGACTCATAACTGCACCATGCATGAGACTTGCCATCCCACCGGACCCAAAGCCTGCTGTCTGCCTCCCAGGCACCGAAGCTTCCTAAGCCGCCTGCGGTGGCTCTGACAGGGATGCAGTGGTTGCAGGTAGGAGAGGGAATCTGGTACACTTCTCTCAGCAATGGCTGCTGCCTGGAAGCTGTCGGCTGAATCTGTGGTTGACATAGTGCTAGTTTCCGGCCTTGAGGAGTATACGAGGTCCTCGATGTAGCAGGTTGGCTAGTCACACTGGACACCAAGAATGACGGAGACTCAGAGTCAGATTCTAGTCCGGCCCCCTGGTGGCTCCACTCAAAGCCCTCACAGAGTCACTGAGAAGGTGGTGCCTTGCCCAGGGAAATCTGGCCTCCATATGTTCTCTCTGCCCCTTCCTCACCAGCCGGATGGAGCCACTTGACACACCACCAGAAATATGCATCAGGGACACGTCTTGGCTGGAAGGACACGGCCTGCTGGCCTCAGCCCTGAATTCCTCCACTTTGGTCCCCCAGGCCCCCAGCCAGCTGTCACCAGCCCAAGCCACTGCAGGGCAGGAAGCTGGGTCGTGAAGAATGTGTGCCTGCCTCCCGCTGAGAATTCTCTCTCCAGATCCAGTTGCATGTGGTGGGCCTGCCCTGTGAAGAGTCAATTTGCAAAACCCTGAGCTACTGGGCAGAGGAGGACCAGTGGGGGTCATACGACAGAGTCCCTCTTGAGTGTACAAGGTGCTCCTAGCCACTCACTTAAGCTGTCAAAATCAGAGGGTCAACTCAATGGTACAGGCTCTGCCCCAGGAAGGGACAGAGTGGAGTTTTGCTGTAACATTTGGAGTATGGAACACCAGAGTATGTTCCGGTGGATGCCATTTCTCACACCTCCCCCTAGTTTGCAGGTCCCAGCTCCTTCCTGCTTCCTTGGAGCCGTTCTCTCTCAGCCCACATCAGCCCCTGCTAGGGACAGGAAAGCCCCTGGTGGGCCCCAAAGCTAAGTGTCCTCTGAACTCCTCTCCTTCGGGGGAAGCCTGGTCAGCCACCTTCCTGTACTTGCTCCATAGAACCGTGATGGGCTAGTGAGCAAGGTCCTGTCGAGGATCATGGGAAGATGGATGGGGACTAGGAGGGAATGGCTTTCTAACAAGAACGTGTCAAAGGACGCTACCACAAGCTTGCCTGTCCCTTTGCACCAACTCCTATGCAGTCCCACAGAAGAGGGACTTAGCGTATCAGCCAGGCTTGCCAGCATGAGCCCACTAGGTAAGCTCATTCTTCATTATCATGAAGTCACTACCTGGGCCAAACTAAAGCCATGCAAAACCATGACAGTGCCCAGGGAGCAGGTGCCTTGGTTACCTGTCTGCAGGCCACGGATTTGGAATGTTGTATTCCCCTGCCTGGACAAGCTGGATGGGTCTCTGTAGTCACAAGGACTGACTGCTGGCTTTGCTAGAGACCCTGGGGTAGCAGGTGAAGGGCCTGGCCCATCCTCCAGACAGATCTCTTGTGCTGGTTTCTCCCTATGAGACGGGGCATGTCGCTATCTGACCAAATTCTGTGTTCTGCTAGCAGGAACCGGGAGACAGCCTGCCTGGGGGTGGCCTGGCCCACCACCCACCCACTTGAGACCTGCTCTCCGCTATAGGCAAGGACCACTCCCATGGTGCCGTGGGAAACTGAGTGATTGTCCATACCAGCCCTGAGTTCACTGCCTTCCCCTTGCCAACTCACCTTAGGCTATCACCCCAATCCTCCACTCCTCCCACAACCATGGCTGGAAACCTCAACTCTGCCAGGACCCACAGGGGCCCCAAGTTCTGGTTCCCAGCACTGTCAGGTCCTCAGTATGACCTTAGCCATCTTCCTCCTGATCTTGGACACCCATCCTTTACCTTCACCCTGTTGTCTAGGATGCTGCTGAGCCTTGCCAAGTGTGTGGATGCCTTGGCTAGTCACGCTCTGCCAGATCTCTGGTTAAGCATCCCCCCTGAACCTGACCTCAAGCTCCAGCAGCTGCCCTGAGCTCCCTCCTAGGAGCTGCTCCTGACCACTTAGAGCCCCGCTATTTAGTTCAGCTCTGGGGGCCCCCATTTTCAGTCAGCTTCCTTGTTTTCCACCCTCGTGGTCCAAGCCCTCAGGCCCTCAGCCGGATTCCTTGATGGACAGTCTCACAACAGCTCATCACCTTCCCTCCTCATCAATCCTGGATCTACTTGCTAAGTCCCCAAGGCTGACCTGGAACTCCCAACCCTCCTTACGCCACTTTAACTGGCACCTGGTGCAATTTCTCTTCCATGGACATACCCTGAGCCCCAGCAGCATTCCACTGAAAGTCCCTGAAACTAGTCCATGACTAGTTTAGCTGGGGCCTGACATTCAGAAGGGTGGCTTTACTACCTAGCACCCTGTCTTAGTCTGTTTTCTGTTACTATAGTAAAATACACCAAGGCAGGTTGTTTTACAAAGAAAAAAAAAAGGTTTATTTAAGTTACTGTTTTGGAGGCTGAAAGCCTAAACAGCATCAGGCTGGCTCTAGCAAATGTTGTGAGGCAGAAGGTGAGAGCATGTATGGGAGAGGAAGGGAGAGGAAACCAGTGTGCCTGGGGGCAGGCTTGACCGAGCCCAGAGACCCTGTAAAAGTGGGCGGGCTTCCACTAGACCCCACCTCTTAAAGGTCCGGTTACCTCTTACACACCCACACTAGACACCTCTTGACACCTGAGCCTCATGGGGCACACGCTCAAGCCACACCCAGGCCACGACCCTCCGGAGTGGGCTCAGTCTCTGCTCCTTCATCTTCTGTAAAATCGTGGTGGAGTCAAGGAACCACACGCAGAGCCCAGAGCCCAGAGCCTGGCCAGGAACGAGCCTTGGCAAGCTTGTTTCTTTTTCTTTCCCCGGCTCCTGTTTACACGAAGCCTTAAGCCTGCCAGCAAAGAGAGACTGCGTGTCGCTGAGGCTTTCTGTCTTCAATGGGAAAAAACAAAATCCCAGGTGGCATCTCTCAGAGCTGGCCACATCTGCCAGCTTCCCCATTTAGCCCTCCCTTTCAGCCAACAAAAGGACGGGTGGGTGGCCAGGCTTGCTCACCAGAGCAGGGGGGCAAGGGGGTAGGTGCAGGCTGTTGGCGGCAGCGGCACTGGGCATAGGTCTCCCTCCAGATGGGCTCTGTCTTTTGTTAGGGAATGTTCAGCAGCTGGTCAGGAAGCCTTTTCTTATCCTCAGGCACGCAGCTCCGGGCTCTAACTGTGAAGTCAGTACAGCCAGGCTTATCTTGCCTGAGTGAGTACAGCCAGGCTTATCTTGCCTGAGTGTCTCACAGGTGACATGTGTCCTTACGTCGTCATCGTCGTCGTCGTCGTCGTCGTCGGTTGGCTTTAAGAGCAGGGCCTGGGGATACTGAGGCTCAACAAATGTGTGGTCTCTGAGCCTTTCTGGGCGGGGGGAATGACTTGGGAATTCCTGTTTCTTGTCTGGTGTGAAACATCCAAGACCACCTGTTCTGTGGCACTTTCTTGAATATCCTAGCCTCTCTTAGGCTGGGTTAGGGTCCCCTTGAGCCTTCAAGGCCCCTGAGGTCATATCCTCAGAGCCCTGATCACCTGTGCTACCTTTGGGCATGACTCTTTCCTTGAAGCTGGTGTCGGTGAACTTGACACGGATTCTGACGTGCGTGTCTACCATGTCCTACATGGCTTTAGACTTGACCTGACCTGGCGGCAGGGCAGGGGAGGGGGGGAGGGGGGGGCCGAGGGATGAAAAGAAGAAAGACAGACGGAAGCACAGAAAAGCTGAGGTCGGATGGGTTGCATGCACTCTGATGAAGCAGCATCGACAGAGCAACCCACTTATTTGTAGACACATTTATTGTGTACAGCCCTGCGGTGTGCAGAGGTGGGGTTGGGTGGGGGTAGGGGGTAGGAGGGTGGGGCTTCTGTAGGAGGCCTCTGTAGGTGGGAGGTCTCGGGTTGCATTCATCCAGGCCCTAGATTCCTCCTAGATTCCGGGAGGAGAAAGCTGTGTCTGCTGGTTTGTGCACACACTGTCAACATTTGCACTCGGATCGGCAGGAGGCTCTGCCGTCCCTCTGAGCCTGGCCCGGGGGGATGCTTTGCCATTCCCATGGGTCTGATGCATTTGGTTGCTGACATGGTTGTCAACAGAACACATTTACTCAAGATTTCCTCTGCTCTTTACACATCCACTCGAGGCTGCCTGGGCTCCCCACACATGTCAGGAGTGCACAGAGAGCCGCCTATATGGAGCAGGGCAGAAGGTTGAGGACGAGGTACAGGCCGGTTCAGTGTGGTGACACCATCAACTTCCTAAGGCTGTCCTCACAGGTGCCACCGACTGAGGGTGGCATACAGTATGGCATCCACAATCAATGACCAAAGTGTGGCCAGGTGAGGTTCCTCCCAAAACATGGAGAAAGCAGCCATCTAGGCTTCCTTCAGCCTCGCCCTGGCCTTCCTGGTCCTGTGGTCACACCACCCTGTCTTCACAGGCATGCATGGCTTTCCTAGCATGCCCGTTCCAGTTCCTGTTCCCTGAGTCGGGGGAATAGCCGGTACTCTCCTCTCAATCAGTTACAGGGCAGGCTCTTCCTTCTACACAAAGTCACATGATGAGCCCCAAGGACTGGACTTTGCATGTGAGTCTGGAGACAGTTCAGCTCCAGGCAGTAGCACCCAAGCATTGCAGGAAACCAGCTGACGACCTGGGAAGCTGGCTAGCGAGCGTTGTGTCGTGTCTACCAGAGACTACTCAGACATGGGTGTAATCCAATAGGAAGTCTTTATTAGCCAGTCGGCAACTACACTGGGTGTTCAGAATCCCAGTGGAGGCCCGAGCCTTTCTCAGGGTGAGCGTCTGAGCACAAAACCATATCCTAGGTTGACATACTTCAGTTAACAAGAACAGTTAGCCAGAAGCAGAACTCCCGAAGCCAAAACACAAGGTTAGTTAGTACACTTAGAGACTTTCCCAGAACTATGGGCTTGGATGGATTATGTCTTCGTTTTCATTATGGCAAGAGGTGCTGTCTACATGCTGAGTTTTATAGCCTGGATGATACTTCCATCATGGAGTCAGTTGTGCTAAGTTAAGTCAATTACCAGGTGTAACTGGCTATAGCCAAGGTGGAGGGGTGGACCAAGGGACATCGAGACTACTGGGCGCAGGTGGAAACCTGAGTTTGCTGGGCAAGTACTATCTCCGGATCTTTTCACAAGGCAAATGGCTTCACCTACACCCCATTCCCTCAGACCAGAAACTAGGGGATCACTCCTCTTTCGCAAGTCCTTCTGCCTCCTCTCCCACATAGTCTACAGAAATCTGGAATCCAGTTGCTCACTCTTCATAAGTGTGGAAGTTGGGGTCGGGTGAGGTGGGGGTGGGGAGAGAATGGTGGCCAGGAAGGAGGAGAGTGAAGTGTTGGATGTAGGTATGTCAAAGACACTTCCTTGGGAAGAGAAGGAGAGCAGTTAATACAAAGGTGCCGAGGCAGGAGACTGCTTAGCTGAAGGCCCACAGAACTGAATACAAGAGACTTGGAGCGGCTGTCACTCTAGGTCCCAGCCCAGCCCCGATCTTGCTTTCTCCGGAGCCCAATCCCTTCTACTTCCCCGTCTCTGGTGCCAAATCCCAATCCCAATCCCAGATCACATTCCAGCCCCATCTGCTGCTCTCTGTGTGCACTGAGCCTGGTCTACCCCAGCAAGAACCAAGTCTCACGAGCTTCATTATTGAGATTGCTTTATGTAATGATATCATGTAACCCGTGGGCAGAGAGCTGAAGAAAGCCCTAGAAATAATTAAACAAAGCCCACAGCTGCGTGGGAATCAGTCCCCCCCCCTCTAGAAAAACCTCAAAGGAATTTGCAGACTTCCCTGAGTCCTCTGGCCTCACCTTAATTGCCACCCAGCATCTTTCTCCTCCTCATGTGTTGCTCTGTGTTAGATTCATGGGTGCTGATAAATGAAAAGAGAAAACTTCAGTGCCCAAGTAAAAGCCTCCTGCCCGAGCTCCCCCATTCCCCTCCCAGTTTCCAGAGCCCCAGGCAATTGCTGCCCTCAAAGTGGTACCCGAGGGTGCATCTATTCATCTGGCAACTTGTCCCTAAGGCCCATGGGAGGCCCACATAGACCCACCAGGGCCTACTCGCTCTGGAGAGCAAACCTAAATCAAAGAGATGAGTTTGTAACAAGGATAAAAAGCAAGCTGCCGAGGGGCTGGGAAGCCATCAGGCTAAACAAGAGATAACAACAGAAGAGGAACAAATGGGAGGCCATCCAGGGGTGGGTGATCAGGGCCAGAGGGTCCTGACGAGACACTGGCACTTAGGAAGGCTCATATGAGCCAATCCAGTTAGCCCTAGGTTGGGCCATTTTAGAAAGAGGGGCCTGTGGGTGCCACACAGGGGACATGGAGGGCTGAGGAACCCAGCATACCACCACTGTAGTACCCTTTCCTTGGATCCCCCTGTCCAACGTCCCCACTGGCCAGTTAGAAAGAGTGGCTGCAGAAGTCTCCCACCCCATGACCTCTGCTGGCTGTGACTTGCTGTCATCAATGCAGCAGGCTTCCGAGGAGCCCACCTGCGGGCTCCCATGTTCCCCCATCAGCATCCTGGGCCTCCTCACTCTCAGAGGCCTCTGGAGCATTCTGTGGCAGGTTGATGTACCAGGACTTGTTTCTGCATCAGCGAGGATGCAGCGGGCAGGGCTCCAGTCAGATCGGTACTCCTCAGGGCAGCGTGAGGGACAAATTTCCTCCTTCTGTTTAGGATGCTGACCTTTTCTCTCCGTTTTGTCAACAGACTCTTCTGAAGTCCAAACCTAATGTCATTGCCCGGTCTTTAGCTGAGCCTCAGTCCCCAAGTGACAGGCAGGGAGGAAGGTCCCTAAGGTGGGTTCTACATGGCTGGTCTTCTGTTCTTTGCAATGGAACACAGACCTCCACCAGGGGACTGAGGGGGGCCTGCAGGGTCTGTTTAGTCTGAATCTGCTGCCTGTGGAGCCACACCACCCACAGGGTCATGAAATCCTAGGACAGTCCCTGACCTATACATGGGTACCTGTGTTGTGCTGTCCCTAGGTCCAGAGGATACTTGATAGCCTCTAGGAGTAGGGAGCATCCTGCAAGGAGTAGCAGCCTGTTGTAGCTAGAGGTTTTCTCTCCAGGTCCTGCCAAGCCCCGGCAGTCCCGTAGCCCACTTATAAAATAAACATACAGACGCTTATATTATTTAAACTGCTCGGCCATTAGCTCAGTCCTACCATTGGCTAGCTCTTACTCTTATAATTTCTGTTAATCTATATGTCGCCACATATTCTGTGGCTTTACCTGTTGCCTTTACATGATGCTCCCTGGATGGCAGGCTGGCGTCTCCTCCTCTCCGCCTTCCTGTTTTCTCAATTCCCTTCTTTGCTAGTCCTGTCTATACTTCCTGCCAGGCAGCCCATGCAGATGGTCTTCTCCAGCTCAGAAAGTGACCGTTGGGGCTCTTGTTCTGGGACATCCCCAGGGTCCCCCTGCCCTCAGACACAGTGAGCAGGGATGTTTTTGTGTTCTCCAAGCACCATCGCCAAAGCAGGGGTCCCACGAGGAAGCGGGAGGTATCCACCGAGTGTCAGAAGCTCCTACTGTATGTCATGTACATGCACATTCCCATTGGATACAGGACAGTAGGCTGGGAGAGGTGCAGGGACCCCTCTGGTGTCACCAGGTCCAGGAGTGCCTGACCTGGACTTTGCTCAGGGCGTAGGGTTTGGGGAAGCACTTGGCTCTTAGTCCTTCTTGCTTCTGCAAGTAGGCACAGCCAAGCAGGCAGCCAGCAAGAGTGGAGAGCTGCAGGGCTGGATGGGGACCGAGCAGGGGCCGCTATCCTCAGGTCACTCAGTGGGGGCAGAATCAGGGTAGTAGGGAACCATCCCCCTACCTTAAGGCCAGGCAAGGCCAGGTTCTTCTGGGCAGCAGGCTTAAGGTCATCCCTTTGTAAATGGCAGAAGGATGTCCTCATCCTAGAGACTTCGGAAACAGGAGTGACAGCCAGGTGCTGGCTCAGCACATTTGAAGGTGGAAATTCTCCCCATCTAGGTGCTTTTCTTGGCCTCTAACAGCTGGCAGGGGTTAGCTGTGTGCCCAGAGACACCAGCAGCAGCTGTCCACACTGTGGGGAGCATGGCACACAGCAGGCGTGGGCCATGGGACTGCTGTGTCCTAGGCCCATCTCAGATCCTTGAGCTGTAGAAGGAAAAAAAGTCACCTTCTATCCCTGGGAGGGAATTGACTTTGGCCGGGACACTCTGATGGAGAAGACTCAGGCAGTGGGTTTACCTGGGCAGAAGGGAGAGTGCTCACCGCCTAGCAACTGGCACAGGTGAACAGCCAGGTGAGGGCGGGGCCCACTAGGCCCCGGGGCCTTGTCCCATTGCTGTCATTTAGACAGATCCAGGATCCCACCATTTGGTCACTGTTCTTTAATAGGTGGCAAAGGCCTGGACCATGTCTTGGCGCAGTCCATACTCACTGAGATGTCCATCTTGTAGGCATCTCATAAATACCTCTCAGATGTAACTGTGCATCCCTGGGGAAGCTGGGGGTCTTGTTTTTCCAGAAGCCCACCATTTGGTGGGGAAAGACAGACACATCACAGTCCAATGCAGGTGGTACATGATGCGGACCCACAAGGCCAGCTACTCGAGAAAGAGGCAGAGACTGAAAACGGCAAGTGTGAGATCATCCTCGGATGCACAGTGAGTCGCAGGCCAACCTGAGGGATTTAGTGAGATCCTGTCTCCAAGTAAAAAGTAGAAACAAGGCTAGGAGTTGGTGTAGCTCATGGTAGAGCACTTTCTTAGCATGTGCAAGACTCTGGCTTCGGGTGCCAGTACCGTGATAATAGCAACAAAAACAGGCTTCTCTTGGTTAGTCCCACGACAAGACATGAGCTGGCATCATTCCCACCCTCCTGTGTGGCTGGGGCCAGTTTCAAAGTCACAGAAGAAGCCAAGGTTATCACCACGTGTTGGTCTCAGACTCTGGGTGGAAGAGAGATTTGCTGACTTTTAGACAGTGGTGGTGATGATGATGATGATGACCATGCCAGGAGATGGAGGGACCCTGGTATGGCGGGATGGTGGTCCAGTCTTTTGGAAGCTGTACCCACTAGATATGTGTGACCTGGGGCAGAACAAAACAGGGTTTGGGAAAGGGAGGCAGTAAAATAAAGTTGGTTAGCAAGGCCCCTTTAGCTGTCATGGTGGGGAGCATGTAAGAAACAGCTGAGGAGGGTGGGGACAAAATGCACTAGAGTTTTACGGGATTAAGTTGGGGGTATAGACACTCAGAGCTCTGAGAAGTGCAAAGATACGTATCAAGGCATAGGCAGCTGTCTACTCACCCACCCACCCACTCCCCTACCCACTTGTTTACTAATCCATCTACTTACTCATCTGCCTACCCACCTACCTTTCCATCCATCCATCCATCCATCCATCTCATCCATCCATCCATCCACCCACCACCCTCTCTCCCCAATTCATCTATTCACCCACCTCTCCACCAATCCATCCATCCACCCATCTACACATCCACTCACCATTCACCCACCCACCCAACTATCCATCCATCTACCCACATATCCATCTTTCTAATTACTCTCATTTACTCAATCCTGCATCCACCGACCCATACACATCACCTCTGGATACCCACTTGTCATCATTTCCCAGGATGCACAGACGTGGAAACTTGGATCCATGGTGAGGCTTCTCAGTGTAGTCAGGGAAGCCGGGCCTAACTGCTCTGAGGATGGAAGGAAGCTGCAAAGTGCAAGGCCACCCTGATGGGACTGGCCAGGCCTGCTAGGCTTCCTGGACGAGGGAAGTTTTGAGTTCCATTGTCCCTGAGCAGATCCAGTGACTTGCAGGAACTCAGTTGCAATGGCTGGCCCGAATTGTCTTGTCATCTTTCTAGTGATGCTGCAGAGATCTAGAGGTAGTGATCTTGTGCATAGGTTTATAACAATAGCATGCTATATTGACACCCTTGGTGGAGCCCCCAGTCCACCTGTGGGTTTGTGGGGAGGCCAAAAGGCTGAAGAGAGAATTCTAATAGTGTGTAAAATTGATTGCAACACCTTTATAAATAAATATATATATATAGTAAATATATATATAAGTAAATATATATAGTAAATATATATAGTAAATATATATAGAAGTAAATATATATATATTTACTTCTCATGTCATTACCTGCTGTGGGAAGAGTCTCTGCACTTAGGGTAGGGGAGAAGCAATTTAACTCGGGGATACACTCAAAGGGAACAGATGAAGATGTGAGACGCCAGTGGCAGTTGTGTTCACTAATAAACCACCAGCATCAAGTTGCACAATGGCTGGACCGTACAGGACATCCCAGGAATTTTGAGCGCTGTCCCATGCTCTTTCTCCTGGGCCTGCAAGGACTCACACAGAGCCCTGTGACACAGGCAACACTGGGGCCACTGAGCTGAAGCCCCAGGAAACTCCTGATGGTGACATACAAGCCTAGACAGCCTCCATGCTTAGGGCTGGGACAGGCAGAAGGCCCAAGGGATGCAGAGATCCTGAATGGAGCTCCTAGGAGACAAATGGCCACAGTGGCCTGAGCGAGACTAGCTGGGACTTGAGAAGATGCTTAGGAAAGGACACGGTGCCGGCCCTGTGACCTGTCGCCCCCATCGATACAGCAAGGCTGAGAGGATGAGCTGCCTCCTGGTAGCAGGATGGCAGACGCATCACAGCTTTTCACTGAGGGCAGTGGGGAGCCAGAGCAGGCGTGTGAGCAGGGGAGTGATGCTCTGCACTGGAGTTTCATAGACCTCTTTGTGCTGTATTTAATTGATAACTCAGGGGCTAGAGAACGGAGTTAGGGTAAGGCTTGATGGCTGTCGCACAAGTCCATGTGGGGGAGAGTGAGGTGTGGGTCAAGGGGCACCTGTGGGTATCAAGGGGAGCTTATGGGAGTAGCAGCGGAGAGCTGAGGAGAACGGCTTTGCCCAGTGAGGCGAGCATGCTGATGATGGGGAGCCTGTCTGGTAAGGGTGAGCAAGGCCATGGTGGCAAGGTGGGTTCTTCCCATCACTCTCAGCCCTGCCCCCACAAGCCTCCTGCCCTGAGCTCCAACCCCAGTTTTGGGAAGGGACCTTGGGAAGGCTCCTCAGCCTTGCTGACATCTACTGGGGGAGGTCCCAGGCATTCCCACCCCTCACCCACCTTTCCTGTTGTACCTGCGGCCTCTCCTGCTATGCAGGGTCTGCTGCAGAGTCCCTGAGCTGGCTGAGGCGTCTCTCTCAGGGACGGTGGGATCTCGGCGCTACAGCTGCGATAGTTCATCTTCATTGTCAATGAAGCTTAACTGGCTTAGAACACCCTGGGTGCGTCTATGAGGGCTCCCCAAAGGTTTCACGGAGAAGATCCATCCTGAATGTGGAGAGGAACCATCTCAGGGGCCTGAGTTCCAGAATGAGTGAAAAGGAGAAGCCAGGCTGGCTGCGCACCAGTGTTCGCCTCACTCTGCTTCCTGACTACAAACAGACGGACAGATGCACAATGCGACCCACGGACTCATGTTCCTGACACCATGCCTTCCCCACCATCACAGACTAAACCTTCTGAAACCACAAGGCTCCCTCCATGCTCTGATTCCTTTCAAGGATTTGCTCACAGCCACGAGGAAGGTGCCTAAAACAGAAAACTGGTGCTGAGAAGTAGACTGACACTGTGATAAGCCTGACTGTGTGGTTCTCAGGACTTTGGGGCCCGTTTGTGGGAGGGGTGCAGAGCAGTTTGGAGTTAACAGGCTAAGGAAGCCCCAGAGTGCTCTAAGTCTGGTTTAGTGGGATCTCGAAGTTTCAGAGGGGGCAGTGGGACTCTATCAGGAATTGGGCTAGACCCATGAATTTGGCAAATAATCCAGCTTCATTCTGTCCATGCCCTGAGACCTTGGATGAGACTGAACTCCAAAATAAAGACTGATTTGTTAGATCAACCTCAGAATCTTTGCAAGGAAGGCCTGAGAGGCCATTGCATGCCGCTCTGAAGATGAAGCCTAAATGGCTGTGAAGATCCCAGGATACTGGAAATGCTGGGGCCATGGGACATCCACTGAGAAAAGCTGCAGGCATGGAGTGAGGCTGGCCCCAAAGAGAGGTCAGGTATGCTGAGGTGGCAGAGCTAGGGAAGCAGGGTGGCCCAGGGCTATTGGCATGCAGATAATTCCATCCTGAGTCCCAGATGCCAGCTATGGGTCTGCAGTGTTCGTTCGGCATTTGCCTCACGGATCTGAGTCTTGCTTCGGTCTGACCTTTCCTGCTGTGTCCCGTTCATCCTTTTGGAATGAGAACATTTGCTCTGTGACACCATTAGAAATCTGTAACTTGTTTTGGGAGTTTTTATAGGGGTCTGTGAGTCGGAGATTGCCTGGTCTCAGAAGAGACTTTGTGCTTTTGAATGGTGTTTTAAACTTTTAAAGGCTATGGGGACTTTTAGAGACGGACTAAACACGTCTTGCTTTATGAGATGGAAGGGAGACTTTACGGGCCAGGGCGGGATGCTGTGAGTTAAAGTGATGTGTTTGTGTCAAGTTTGTGAGGCATGGAGCAGCAGCAACTGCTCACTTCCATCGTCAACTTGACTGGATTTAGAATCACCATGGAAACGCACCCCTGAATTTGTCTCTTGGAGTGTTTCCAGAGAGGTTTCACTGAAGAGGGAGGACCCATCTTGAATGTGAGCATCACCATCCCCTGGGCTGGGGTTCTGGGCTGAATGACGAGAAGAGCAGAAACTGAACCCCGGAGATTATCTTCTCTCCGCTTCCCACGGGCACAAAGTGAGCAGCTGCCTGACGTTCCTGCCTCCAAGTTCCTTCCTTGCCTTGGTGGGCTGCCCCCTCGAACCATGAGCCAAAACAAACCCTTCCTAAAGTTGCTTTTGTGAGCGCTGGTCACGGCAACAAGGAAGGGTGCCAGACTCTGGCCCTGAAACATGCTGCTCCTCAGCCTTGGCGTGTTTGTGAGGTGGGGTTGGCAAAGATGTCGGCCACGTCACTGTAGGGCAGATGACACCGGACCCCGGCTTGAGTGCTGTTACCCAACACGTGGCGCCAACAGCAGCTTTGGCTGTAGTCACAAATAAAACGAGGACATTTTTCTCAATGGCAGCATCCACTGCACGGGATTAGGAGAGCGGAAAAGCCCCCTTGTCTAGCGGCATTGCAGGCAGCGAGGTCCTTGCGTGTCTGTGGTACTGGGGTAGAGAACATACGGCAGGGCCAGGGTGGAGCTGGGTTCGAGGCACTGGGTAGTGGCTGTAAGTGGTCGTGTAACCAGCACTGCCTGACTTGATATTGTTCTTTTGGGTTGTGTGGTCTGTGCTCACCAAGGAGTTAGGAGGGGCCAGTCCGCTATGCCCTTCCAGCCACAGACTTGTCCTTTCTCTCATGACCGTCGTCTCTCAGTGCCATTATTTTATCTTACACTTGAGTCACTAGTATGGATTTGCTCATTGTGATCCTGGGAGCAACAGGCCGTCCTACTATGGGACATTTGCATTGTGACATGGTTTCCTCCCGTCCTTGTTCTCCGTGGCGTCCCTGCCATCAAGTGACACGTGACCCTATTGTCTCCAGGGATAATGCCAACACGTAGTAGCCGGAAGCCCTCCACACAGGGGAGCTGACGCACATGAAGTGGTGAGCTCTGGGCCTGCATCTCTAGAGGGCTGGGGATGGTGAGGGCCATCGGCATCCCAGTGTCCTGCCGAGGCCCTGGTAGACGCAGCCACACCTCAGGTTCTCCAGGAAGGAAGAGTGAGGAGTCTGGTTCTGAGGTGAGCTTGCTAAGGGGGAAAGCGACTTGTCCCCAGCGACATGTTCCTGGTAAGTGGCAGACCCAAAGGCACCGGGAAGGGACATGAAGGTCGCATGGCGGCTCAGAGCAGGGTAGCCTGGGGCAAGTACCCAACTCTCGTCTTCAGGCTCCTCATTCGCAGTTAGTCTCAGCCTTTCCTAGAGTCACTGATGGGCTGTGACTCTGGGTTCCATCTTGGCAGGTGGTTCCAGGATGCTCCCACGGTGCTTTGGGGCAGGAGGCAGCCTGTTTCCTTTGTCTGGGATCCAGTAATCAAGGGAGACTGGGAGCCAACCACGTATGAGTCTGCTTGTACAGCTCTGGCCCCTTGCATGGCTTGCGGGGGGAGTTGGTAAGGAGGGCTAGATAAAGGTACTTCTTAGCCTCCAAGGTTGGGGTCTGCTGTGTGACCTTGAGAGAGATACTTAACCTCTCTGATCCTCTGTAGCCTTTGCTATGTATAACTCATACCTTGGTGGTGGACTTGTGGGACTCAGGAGGAAACATGTACAGGGACCTAGGCCTGGCCAAGGTATGTGAACCTAGGCTCTGAACATCAGCATTTCCATTCATTCCCCTGCTCCAGAGGAACCGAGGCTTGGCTGATAAATCAGCTAAGAAAACCTCTGACAGGGCCTGTGGATGCCCCTAGGCCATTGGCCATGGCACACCCTCTCCTCCAGCCTTCCACCCCACATCCCACCAGGCCTTTTGGAAGTTTAGAATCTTCACATATATGAGCCACTGTGGCTGGCCAGTGGTAAGTCCATGGCTTGCTCTCTACTGGGAGTCTCTCCAGAATAGAATCCAAGCCTTTCACTCCCTGAGCTGTACAGAAACACCATTTTTTAGTGACGAAGGTCACTGCGGAGGCCAAGCCAACAGTCTAGGGTGTTGAAGAGGCTGGGAACCCCGTGGGGCCCTGGTGCTTGACCCATTGAACCCTGGATAGCCTGCATCCCCATGCCTGGGCAGAGACATCCAGAAGCCAGCAAGGCCGAGCTTGCCAGAGCCTTGCACTATTGGCTGGCACTTAGCATGAGCAAGCCGGGAAGTTGAGGTCTAGAAGGCAGAGAGACATGCCCCTATTCCAGGGCCTTGGGTAGCAGTCTGGAGAGAGCGGTGGTCCTGGCTGTGTGACTCTATGCCAGTCGCTTGACATCTCTGGGCTTGCTCTGTTCTCTACCAGAAACTCAGAAGTGACTTCCGTGACAGCTGTGAAGATTTGAGGGGTATCTGAGTGGTACTCGGAGCCGGGGTAGAGCCCCCTTCCCAGCTTTCAGTTACACAGCCACGCTATTGCACCCGCCCTCTCACCTAACCCTAGAGGGCGATTTCCAGGCCCAAACAAGCAGGTCAGAGAGAGTGGCAGAGTGTCAGGCTGTGACGTGAAGCCACATAGCCAAGCAGAGGCTCCTGTTCTGGTCAGGGGTGCCTTGCTTGGCCCTTGGAAACTTAAGACAACTGGCTTGTGGAACTAAGCCCACCGCAATAACCTTCTATGACAGAGCCCCCTCCTCCCCCAGAAGGGGTAGCCCAGGCCAATGGGAATCCTCAGATTGCTCCTCCTGTCCAGTAGCTGAGCTGTGTGGCCTGGGGCCAGTTAGACGATTTCTCTGAGCCCCCTTCCCGTAGCCTAAACACAAGGCTGGCCCTGGACCTACTCCCTGTACTCCTCAAGGACACTTGGTGAGCCAGGGAGGCTTCTATTTGTGCCAGGGGCATAATTAGTCTTATGTTGGCACCAGGCTTCTGGGTCTGCCAAGGAGAGTCGGGACTGGGTGGAGGTTAGGTCTGCGGCTAGCGTGCGCAGCCGGCCAGCCGATATCTACCCTATTCATTTTTTGTGGTCTCTAGATTAGGGACTCTGATGCTTCCGTGGGAAGAGGAGACGAGTTGTGAGAGCCACCAGCTGTGGAGAATCCAAACCCACATGGACCAAATGAGGGAGGCTGCCACTGCCCATACAAACCAATGTCCCCAAGGCCTGGGCCGGCCTTTCCCAGCACGAACTCTTCCTGTTGTAAGCAGTGAGAAGCGGGGCTTTGGGAGGCCCTCTGACTGGGTCACCAGCTGGCGCACGGTGAGCTAGGGCTCAGGCCCAGGGTTCAGAGTGTCACTGAAGCCTGCGTGGAAGGCCACATCTTGGCTCCTCACCCCCATTGTCAGCTTGTCACCTGGGAAGCTGTTGGTGAGGACAGGCTGTAACAGCACCCTCCCTGGACTTGTTACAATTTGCTGTGCATTCCACCCTGAGAATGGAGCCTGGTGCTTCCTGGGTGTGTGGGGGTGGGGTGAGGGGGAAACTATCAGTGAAGGCACAGATGGGGAAACTGAGGCATGACACTCACCCCTGGGGTCTCTTGCTTTCCAGTTTGGGGCAGTGAAGTAGGTGACCTATCCATTGACTTCTTACTGACCCTAGAGGCAGACGCCCCCTGGTAGCCTGATGTCCTAAATAGCAGGGCAGCTCGGTGAATTGGGAGCCTGAGGGCCCTTGCTGCTTCCTCTGATGGTGGCAGTTCCTTGTCTTCCTAGGATAAACACCAGACCAGGGCCCCCTCCCCAGGCTAGACCACAGGTCTGCAAAGCAGGGGGCTAGCAGGTCAGGGCTCTTCTGGCTCCGTTCTCTTGTGGTGGGACACGTGAGCTCTCGGGGAGGATGTCTTCAGAGGCCACAGGCATGAGCCTTTCCTGAGTATGCTGGTTAGAAAGTTTGGCTTGGCATACCACCAGCATCCCTCGGTGGCCCTCACAGTCAGCGGCAGACAGACATGCCACCGGCTCTGGGGTTTATCTGCTCGGGCCACACAGGCTGTCATAATGGTATCCTCAGGTGGAACCCAGGCCCTTCCACTTACAAGGTCCTGCCTCCCAGAATGCCCCTCAGCTTCTCCTTTCCTCGCCTGGAGAACCTCATCAGCATCTGCGGGTCTCACACCAACCCCCCCCACACACACACACACTGGGACATTGGGGTCATCTTCTGTTCTTAAGGGCTCATGGAGTATAGTCATCACACCTCATAGCTTCCTCATCCTACACTCAATAGATCAACACCCTTTGTAATGTCTGCACCTTTCTTCCTGGCTGTAACATCCCAGGTCAGCTGCAGGGGGGTGGGGGCATCTTGAACCTGGGTGAGTCATGAGCGTCAGCCTTAGCTGTGAGCAATGGGAGCTGCCCTGCCTCACCTCCTTCAGGACTAGCAGGGAAAGTGCTTATGACAGCTGCAGGTCAAGAGGGAGCAGGCTAGGAGAGAGGGGAGGATTGGGAATCTCCGAGGAGTTCCAGTGTAGACAATCAGGCTTCGGCCATTCTGTGGGGCGTGTGGTCTGGGAGGTTTTCTGGACCCCTGGGCCAGTTCTCTAAGTCTGAGCTCCCAAGTCCCCAAGATGGCTGCGGCATATGCATCCTGCTCACTTCAGTGTGTCTGACCTGGTTAGTCAGCTGCATGCACCTCCCTGATATGTGCAGTGAAGCCAGGGACACACGCAGCCCTGGAAGTACCATGGGAGAAAGAGAGCCTGGCTCAGGGCTGATATCATAGCTGGCTTTCTAAGCCTCTGGGCAGCCTGGCTTTGGCAGGCCTGTTCCTACAGCCCAGGGAGGCCACGGCTATGCTGTGATCTGTGGTCCCAGAAGACACTGGGAAACATGCAGCTGTGGGTAGCTGGTCTCACCTTCTGACCCAGGCAGAAGGGCAGCAGTGGCTTTGCCTGGGTGACTTTCACCTCAGGGTCTGTAATCTCCCACCAGGAAGCCATGCAGGGCTCCTCCAAGTGCCTGTTCTAGCACACGTCTCTCATCCTTTGTGGATAAGCAAGCCAACAGGCACCCCCATCCCCCAATGCAAGGACTAGAAAGTCCCACAGAACGTCTCGTGGTCCAGCATGTGTCTGAGGACAGAGCTGAGGCCTGGTGCAGCCTTATCCTGACTCTAGACTTCTTGAGCTCTATGTGTATTGTACACCGGGGAATTGGGGCCCAGGGTTAGAACCCTACAAGCTCGAAGAGGAGGAAGGAAGGGACTGACTGGAAGGTGGGGGCCACTCCCTGAAGGAAGTCTGGGAGAGACATGTCACAGCTGGGGCGTCAGCTGGCTCTTGCCCCCTGGGGCTGTGCCTCCCCCTCAGCCTTCCCCAGGAGGATTCCAGAGAGAGCAGGGTGGAAAGCCTTATGCCCCCAACTTCTAATTAAATGGCAACGATTTTGACGTGGCAGGTGATCTTCTCGGGAAGCCTGGCTTTAAATTTAGCTTCCTCCCCAGCCAGCCCTTTGAAAAGGCTGCACTCCACGGAGAGAGAGCATGAGTCATCGTCAGGCCGGCCCGCCTGCCGGTCGCCTGCCTGCCTGCCTGCCTGCCGGCCCGCCCGATGAGCAGTTGCTTTTGCGGGGGAGCAGGCCTCCGAAGGCTGAGAAATAGTAAATAAGGCTGGGGGGGATGAGGGTTGGTGCTGGGGTGCAGAAGCAGGGCTCCCCATTGCAGATGCCCAGATGGGGTGAGAGCCGCTGTTTGGTCAGCTCTGAAGAGACCAAACCCCCCCTCCCAGCTCAGCACCGGGTGGAGGAGGGGACTCAGCCCAGATGTATTGATGGCTCCAGAGATGACCCGTGAGCTGCCTGCCTCTCCTGGTCCTCCCTGCACCCTGCTCTGCAGATACAGCACAGAGGAGGCTGGGGAACACTCCCCTTTCCCCTTGGTACCCCAGTCCCACTCCTGAGTCTGTTGTTGGTCCCTCAAGGGCTGGCAAGATGGCTCAGTGGGTAAAAGCCTTCCTGCCAAGCCAGACAGACCTGAGTTTAAGCCCTGGGATCCACATAGTGGGAAGTGAGAACTGACCCCTGAAAATCCTCCTCCGACCTCCACATGTGCACCGTGGCATGTGAGTGTGTGCACGCACACACATATGCACACACAAAATAAGTCAATAAAATGCAATAAGAGGAGGAGAAATGAAGGCCAGGGTGTGGCTCAGTTGGTAGAGTGTGCGTCTAAGAGCGCACATTAGATTCCGTCCCCAGCAACACGTAAACTGTGCCTGGTGGTGCATGTCTATAACCCTAGCCCTTGGAGAGTGGAGGCAGGAGGATCAGGAAGTTCAAGGTCACCCTTGGTAATCTGAGACCAGTCTGGGCTCTTTGTGACCCTGTCTAAAAAGAGCAAAAAAGAAAAGAAGAAATAGGTGTGCATGGGGTTGAGTTAAAGATGCCGAGACAGGAGGTTAACGGGGATAGCTGGGGTAGCCCCTGGTGCAGGCTGAAGCAATACAGCCACCAGTGAAGGATCCTGGGGTCACCTGGACTGCAGGTGCAGGAAGGGCCCTCTCCTGGAGCCCCTCAGGGAAATACGGGTCCTCAGACACACCTTGGTCCGGGGCCAGCAGAACTGTTGACTTAGGCTTCAGAACTGTAAGGGACGGGAATAGATGTGTGAGATGCTTCGTGCATGGTCATTAATATAGCAACCACAGGGCACTGGGATGCGGAAGCAAGCAACAGTGAGATGGGGTGGGGCCAGGCAAAGGACAAAGCCTCCTTCTCTCTAAAGGACAGGAGGACACTGGCGGGACCCAGGACCTACTAAGCCAGTGCTTGCTTGTTGGGCTCACGTGGCTGATGTGATGTGGTCTGTCGTTAATCTTCCCACTGGTCCCGGTGGTCATTCTACTTCACAGATGAGGAAATTGAGGCTTGGGGAGGCTTAGGGACTTGGTTCAAGGTCGGGACATCTGCACAATGGGGGTGGAGTGGGGGGTGGGGAGTGGGCGCAGATTCGGGCCCTGTACCTGTGGAGGAAGTATACGTGCAGGGAGGTGTGAAGGACCTCATGGGCACAGGCTGGCCTCAGTGTGGCTGGCACAGGCTGGCTGCAGAGGAAGTGGTCAAGGATTGGAGACAGGGGCCTGGGCTGTGTCCTGTGGAACTGGGCTGGCCAAAGGCCAGACCTCAGCTGTCACTAGCAACCTGTGAGGTTCAGGGCAGTGAGCCCCCACATGTCTTCAGGGTGCCTCCACCCAGAATGCACCATCCACAGATCCCTTTCACCCGAGATAGCCTGCCCTACACGTGAGACACCTACAAGCATGCCATACCTGGAGGCCGCATGGGAGTGTGTGGCAAAGTGAGTTACCCATTCATCGCACACACCCCACCCACCCCACCCCACCCCCATGTCCAAATATCTGTTGACACATCCCTTAGCTACCATCTACACCATGACATACTCACCTCACCTAACACACACCACACATGTTCACACACACACACACACACACACACACACACACACACACACAACAACCCTGCTACGTCCAGCTCCCTGCACACACCGGATACACCACACACACATCACACCACACCTAACGCCCGTCACACCACATATGCAAATACCCCGTACCATACCATAAAACACACATGCAGCTGTATATGCAGACGACACGCACAAACATAACACAGTCCCAACACACACAGCATATACTGCACGATACCCATGCCTGACACACGCATATGAGATATCAACCACAGGCATCGCACACAGTGTATCACATGCTTCACCCTGATGCATGTCCTGCTCCCTGCTGTCCACATGGGGGTGTTTCCGGTCTCGGCCCCCACGGCTGAGAGCTTGCAGCCAGGGTCTCAACAGAGCCCGAGAGCCCAAATCTTACCTAAGCCCTGTTCCTTCCAGGACCTGCAGTTGTCTCAGTATCTCTGGTCCCCATGCTGATATGGAACGGTCAGAGGCTCAGAGGGGCTTCCTGCCATCTTTGACCTCAGCTGATGTCGGGTCTTCCTTCTTCCACTTCCTCTTTGGAAGGAGAGGTTTGTGCCAGCCAAAGGCCATGTGGCCAAGAAGGAACACAGAGTCGCTTTGGTTTATGTCCACAACGCTGAGTGCTGGGCCCCCCTGCCTATGGTGCCCTCCTCCAGTTACCAAGCAGGCTTTGCCACCCAGGCCCTCTCCAGAGCCTGGCCTCACCTAGCCTAGGCAGCTTTGGTGCCCTGGCCATTGACTGGAGCAGTTCCCAAGGGCAGCCCTGGTTTCAGGTGGGTCCAGGGAGTCAGTCCAGGTTATATCCATGAAGGGGACAAGGGTTCAGATACTGACAGATGGAAACCAAGGCCTTGGCTGACACAGGCTTGGGTGAGAGACCGTTCTGGTGCTTCCCATCTGGCACCTCTCGGGGCCCCCTTAGCCTCAAAAGCAGTCGAAGTGCCAGGCAGGTTCCAGCATGCCATAGGGCTCTTTCTAGAGGCTGCAGAAAGTTCAGTCTGATTCTATAGTGTGTGTGTGTGTATGGGGGGGGTCTGTTCTGGAAGGATCCCTCCCCGTCTATGTGGGCACCTAGAGAGATGAGTGAAGCTGTTGGACTTCTGTCTGGGCCTTCATTCTGCCCCTTGTCAGCTGTGTGGCTCTAAGGTACTATCCTAACCTCTCTGAGCCTGTCTGTCTGTCTGTCAGGACAGTGGAAAGGGACCACTCAGTGCCGTGGCAAGGAGTAAGTTCATGGTAGGAAGGGCCCAGGCCAGCTTTCCTTGAGGTTCCACGGAGGTCTCAAAAGTCAAAGGTGACCCTGAAATGTGGGAGGCAGCAGTTTGGGCCTGGAGGGGTGGATCTGGGGCCGAGTGTCTGCCTTTCCAGGTGCTCAAGAGTCTTCCCCTTCTTCAATGAATAGTAAAGATGCTCGGTCCTGGCTATCCCCTGAGAGGAATGCAGGTCCACCCTGAGCTACCCACAGGCCTTTCTGAGGTTGTCCAGGCCGTGGGAAAATAGAGGCCCACAGGCTTGAGGGTGGAGTCCAGCACCTCCCTGCCCTTCAGGTTGGAGATGAAATGGGGGTAAAGTCAAAACTAGGGGTGTTCTGGGAGAGACATAGGGTGAGGGCTTAGATCCAGGTAGGTCTAGGAGGCTAGGGAAGCATGGCTTTCCTCCAAGGAAACTCCAACCAAGTCTGACGCTGACTGCCTGACTCAGGGGTGGCAGGCAAGATCTCTCGGCCCGGGGCCAGAGATGTGCACCATGTCGTGAGGTCAGAGCGCCACTGACTGCAGGGGTCTCTCCTGGGAGGAGAAGAGGCTGGATCCTGCAGGCAATTGCTGGTATTGGAGTCTTTCAGAGGAGTCTTTCTTTCTCGGAGCAGGTAAAGCAGGTGGGAAGGAAGAGATAAGGGGGATTGAGGAGAATCCCCTGGTGGAGGTTGGGGAGAGGGAGAGGGAAGGAAGAAACTGGAGGAGAGGAGGAGGGGGAGACGGAGTGGGAGAGGAAAAAGTAGAAAGCTAGGAAGAAAGCGAAAGGATGAGAGAGAGGGAAGAAAGGGGAGGGTGAGGAGGAAGAGCCAGAAGAGAGAGATGGAGAAAAAAAACAAAGGCGGAGCGAGAGCAAGGTGGAGAAGGGAAGAGACTGGGGCGGGGGGGGGGAGAGGGAGAGAGAGAGAGAGAGAGAGAGAGAGAGAGAGAGAGAGAGAGAGAGAGAGAGAGAGAGAGAGAAGAGAGAGAGAGAGAGAGAGAGAGAGAGAGAGAAGCAGAGAGCAGCGTGCGGAGCGCAGGCCGAGCCGGCACAGGGCAGCAGAGGGCGCGGCGGCCGGGCTGAACGCAGCGCGGGACGCGCGTGGGGCGCAGCGGGCGGAGCGCGGCCGGAGCCCCGGAGCCCCACGCGCCCGCAGCCTGGCAGACAACTGTTGCGGCGGCGCGCGTGGGCAGCCCGCGCCCCTGCAGGCGGCTCCCGCGGGCGCCGGCTCCCGGCTGCATAGCGAGGAGAGACCGGCGCGGGCACGAGGTGAGCTGGGCGCGGGGCTGCGGGGTCCACGCGCGGCGGCGGGTGCGGACGGGACGGCGTGAGGGGCGCCGGGGGCGCCGGGGCGGGGCGAAGTGGTGGTCTCCGGAACCGGGCAACTGTCCCAGACCGCAGCGGGGCCGGGCTGGGAGTCGCCGTGGAGCGCGGACGGCTGGGGACCCAGTGCGCGCGGGGCAGGGCTATGGAGCCGCGCTGGGAGCCGCTTGCTTGCCCGGGGTCCTGGCTCGGCTATACCGGGGACCCCCAGGCTGAGCCACCGCCGCCTTCCAGGGCCAGATCGATAGTAATTCCGTACCCGGGGCTGGGTGGCCCCGCGGCGGCCTCCGAAAAGCTCATTAGCACCAGCCGTTGTCATAGCAACGAGACCCCAGCGTCTTCGGGTTCTATTTATTCTAATTATTATTATCATTATTAGTATTAGTATTTCTTATCCAGCCAGAGGGGAAAAGAAAGGAAGGGGGCAGCGCATCCTGGCGCCTCCAACTGTTCTCTTCGGAAGGAGCAGCGCTGACTGCCTGATGGGCCAAACGGAGTCTGGTTATTGACGGAGTCCCCCAGGCTTAGGGTCTCTGGGTGGGTGCCAAAGTGGCTGCTTTCTGCCCCAGTCAGACCCCTGGAGCCATGGAGGGATGGGGAACCACAGTTACATAATGAGTTCCGAGAGTATTTATATTTAAGAATCCTTGTTTCCCCCCCACCTCACCCCCCAAGACTTTTCTGTTTTCTGAAGCCTTGGCTTTAGTGAGTGCTCCTGCCCGGGAACCCCGGCCCAACATAGGAAGAGAAAAGTGCCTTGCGTGGGAAACTACAGGAACCTCTCTTGAGGCTGTGTGACCTTGAGCAAGGCTCTCAACTCCTCTGAGACCATCTCCTCCTCATCTGTAAGACAGAAGGGGAGTGGTTCCTATCAGCCGTGGCTGCTGTAACCACTGAGAAAGCAAGCCTGCTGAAGTTCCTGTGAGGAGCGGTGATGTGTGACCCCAGGCCGGGCTTTGGACCCCTTTCCCTGGATGCTGTCTAAGATGCCCTGGTCACTGACACTCTCTGACTCTAAATATTGGTGATCCTGCAAGGTGGGCTCCACCCAGAGCCAGGCAACCCAGAACTTCCCCCCTCTGTCCCTCTTTGTTCTTTTGATTGATTTCAACTGCCTAAAGGTGCCTGGGACCCTTTGAGACTGACTATCTATCGGTTTTTGTGGGGGGTGATTGAAAATGTCCTTTGGAACCAGACTCTGAAGCCAGACTTTGGTCCCTGGTATCAACCGGAGCTGGTCAGGGCTTCCCAGAACTGAGGTCTCTCCCCAATACTGAGATCTCCCTAGGGCAATTTTTCTTTCCTATACACAGGGCTGCTTGCTGGGCCAGTCCTGGTGGAGGGAGAAGCTGGAAGAGAGATGGACTAGAAAGTTCTGCTGCCCAGCAGCCCCTGAACCTCCCAGCTCAAGCTAAGCCCAAAGCATTCGATCAGGATTTCTTTTTAATTTTGTTTTAGCTTAGTGTTTCGTTTTGTGGAAACATGATTTCACGCTGTAGCCCAGGATGGCCTGGAACTCATGCTGTAGCTCAGGGTGGCTTTAAATTCACTGCAATCCTCCTTCTTCAGCCTCCAAAGGGCTGGGATTACAGGCGGGAGCCACCGCTGCGGGGCCAGCCAGGGTGTGTGGGGGCGGGGAGATGGTACTGTTAACCTCACGGCACTCTGGGTTCCTGTGCTGACTCTGGCATCTATCAGAACTGATAGACTGGGAGTGGGGGAGAAAAGCTCCTGAGAGCGGCCACCCTGCTGTCCTGCCATCCAGCCTAGGGCTTGTTGGGGGCAGCTGGGCTGGAAGGAGGGGCATGGTCGGGGGTTGAGGGCAATTCTGCTTGCCCAGCCCTTTATGGAGGAGGCGAGAGAAAAGGAAGCGGTTGGGACCTGTCCAAAAGGAAGGCAGCTGAGGGGCCACTCCCTATCACCTGCCACCCATCTGTTCCCTCACTGCCCTTCTTCAGTGGCCCCCGTGCCTAGGCCTTGCCCTTGATGGCTCTCAAGGAAGCAGCTGAGGAGAGGCCCCGATGAGCCTTTTGATCTCGGGGGGCACAAGAGGTGGGCGCGCAGAAGAGGGCAGGGTGGAGAGAGTCGTGGATTAGCGCTAGAGGAAGGGAGACGAACTCTCCACATGCAAACTTGTGGACAGAGGGGAGGGGACAACCCCTCATTAACCAGGGAGGGCTGGGAGGCCACACTGTAAGATAGGGAGGGCAGAGGAGGTGACATGGCAGGGCCCTAGGAACGGACACCCCCATCTTCAGTCTGGGAGAGGAGATGGGAAGTAGGGGGGTCAGTGAGGAGCAAAGCTCCCTGGGTCTCAAGGCTCCCAGAGGGGAGCACTGGGAAGAGGTACACAGAGGAAGAAATGGGCCCCTCCAGCACAGATAGCCCTTGCTGGCCCTTCTCCTGCGCCCTGTGCCTGGGGCCTGGCTTCTGGGGGGAAGGTGGCAGGTGGACTACCGGCCTGGCTGTGTCAGCTGCCTGTGCCTGCAGGAAGGGACTTCGCTGACACAGACTCTAAGCTGCGCCTGCAGCGACGACGGGATTCCGTGAGGCAGGCGGTGGCGGTGGCAGCGCCAGGAAGGGCCATTGTTCCGAGCAAAGCCCAGCTTTGTGCTGAGTGTCTTATGGACTCTCACACGAGCCCCCTCCACCCTACCCCCCCCCCGGGTACATTTGCTGGTTCTTCTCTACAAATGCGAGGACCTGGCTTGGAGAGGCTGCTAATCAGAGCTCAGCTAACACCCTGCTACTGAGGACCAGGCCACATTGTGTGGAACCTGGCCTTGGAGCCTCGAGAGAGAGGAAGGAGTTGGCTCTGCAGACACTGTAGTGACCACTGGTGGTCTTCTCGCCAGTATTTCCCTGTTTGGTCTCCTTGCGCTGGCCTCAGAATGTGGCTCCTTCCTTCCTGGAGGTGCTCTACCTCTGATCATTCATCCTCCATTGCTATGGCAATCCCCCTAAGCATCATGGGGCCCTATTTCCCAGCCGCTGTCCTATGCAGTGGCGGCAGGTGTGAGCGAGGAGGTTGTCCTGTCTGTGCTGGGTCACACCGCCTTGGTGCCTTGTGTGTGCCCTGTCCTGTGGACGCTGCTCTTACAGGCCTGGTAGACAAGGTCCTCCCTCCTCCTCCTCCTCCTCCTTTCCTACCCTTGCCTCCTTCCAACAAGCTCATCACATTCCAGGACCCCTTGCTGGAGCTGCCTTTAGAGGATACCCACCCCCACCCCCGGAAAGGTGGCAGGGACCTTAGGCCTGCTCAGACTTACCCCTAGGAAGCCCCATCTAGACACAACCAGGGCCAAGTCCTCATTCAGCACTCGCTGTCTGAACGGACCATCTCCAACCGGGCGCTGGCTGTCTCAGCTGCCCTGGTCCTGATGATGTTGCCCCCATAGACACACACCTCAGTCCACTCCCTCCCTTTGAGGATAATCATGTCCTTCTCTGGGTGTCTTGACTTAGCCTGTCCCTGGCAGGTTGGGGACACCTTGCCTTGGAAAGTTCTGAGGGCATTGGCGACTGTAGCCTGTGAACCCTGCTCTCCATAGCCCATTTTGGAGATGGATAGATAGATGTGGACACTGGGAATCTGAGCAGACAGGGCATATCTCCAGGAGGTCCTTGAGAGCCAAGCTTATCGAGCCAATAATAGTGGGAGTCACTCAGAGCCTGGAGGTTGGGGTGCAAATGCCTTAAAAGATGGACTTTCTCTACTCCCCCCCCCCAACCCAGGCCAAGTCTTGAGAATTACCTTTGGAATCCCTTCCCTGGCCATGCAAACACTCATCCATCTGTATTTTTTTCATCTGTATTATCAAAGTAAGTCTCAATGAATAGGGCATACAGTTCCCCATGTGCCCAGCACCTTGCTCTTGACCCCTTGTGGGAGCGCTGAGCACCCCCCCCATATGTCTGCACTGCTGACCCCAGAAGACATGGGTACACACATCTTGGAGAATAGAGAAATAGTCTTTGAACATCCCAAATGACACCCGTTTAGCAGTGAATTAAGTTCTGTGAGCCCTGGGAGAGAGAAAAAAATATTTTTGTTATTCACACTTCTCTGGAAAACAAGAGCATTCCTGGTCTTCTAAACACCAGCTCTGTAATCTGCTTATTCCTGCCGGGCGGCCTCTTTGGAATAGGCAGAGGAAGGCTGGAGGAGGGACAGAGCTGCCCTGGCTGAGAGCCCTGTACTGGGAAGTAGGGCTGGGAGAGTTCAACTCCTGTGCCAGGTCCTGAAGCTCCTGGATGCACGAGGGGCTCGTGATAAAATGTTGCTTTCTTAGACATCAGCACAAATTAAAGGCAGATTCCTTCCAGCATTTCGTCCGTGCTCCCCGGCATGCTTCCGCAGCGATGAGGACTGCTTCACCGAGGCTCGTTGGGAACCTGCAGCTGGAATCCAGCTGAGAACAAGCGTAGTTAGCGTTCATTCACTCCCAACTCCCAGAGCACCTTGCATGCCGCATGGAGCCAGGCTCAGAGCGGCAGAGAGAATTTGACCCACTTGCCCTGCTAAGCTGGGCAGATTGGAAGCAGGAATCCAGAGGTACCCGAGAGGGGCCCCGGGGCAGGGGCTGTTGGAAAGGGGAGCTTCAGCTAGCATCTTGAAGGGTGTGCAGGAGTCATGCCCAGCAGAGGAGGTGGAGGACATTTCTAAAAGGAATGTTCTATGTCCCATAGAGGCCTGGCCCCAAAGTGACATCTTCAGGCTCGAATACATTTCCTTTGTTACAATCTAGCCTGACATGTGTCTCTTTCCTAGCCCTTTATGCCCATTGTCACCTGACACCCTTAGACAGCTTGAAGCAGATTTCTGATTCTCTCAGGATGGCTGGGACCTGAGAGCCGGAGGGACGGCGGCCAGTCACAGACAGATGCGGCATGGCCCTGGACTGAGTGGGGAGTAGCGTAGAGGCTGCTGCTGAAACTCATCACTGAACTGAAAGAGCTTCAGACACTGGCTCTGGAGCCCTCCCTCCTGGGCTGCGGTAGGGACTGGACTTCGGGATGTGGGGGCCTGGGGCTGCCCAAGCCCACTCGTGCTCTGAGTCCCACTCTCTGCACGCCTGGAAACGGGCTGATGGAAGCTTCATGAGTCTATAGGCAGGGCGGCATCATCTCTGGGCCCCAGAGGCCCAGCCTCGGTCAGCACAGCAGAAATCCCACAACCCCATCACCTTGTTTGGACCACTGTTTGGACTTTAGATGGTTCAAGCTTCTGGGAGCAGGTCCGGGATGCGGCATTCATTGCTGGGTGTAACTGCCTGGAATCGGAGCCCTTTGGGGACTGAGCCCAGCTGCTGTGCTGGGGCCCGTCACCAAGGCAACGAGTCCTGGGAGTCCTGGAGGCAATACTGGGCTCTGTTCTGGACAAGTCTTTCCTCCGCATGCTGCTCACTGGGGACCCGGGGTAAGTTATGCAGCCCTGCAGCCTCAGTCTGCTCACCTGCAAAATGGGTGACTGTGGAGAATGCACTTGTTGCCGCCTTCAGTGTCCAGCCAGCCCTCTCAGAAGCCACACTCTATGATGTAAACCCCTGTCACTCTGTTGCCATTGCCACCTCCACGTTGAGGAGACCCGGAAGAAGCAAGCCCATGGTGCCCCTGGCCCCTGCAGCAGGGGTTATCCACAATGGTAGCTGTCACTGGAATATCAGGAAAGGATGCTGAAACCCAGCGTCATCCCTGCCCCAGCACCATGGCAACTGCTGAGCAGGGGGTGACGCGGCAGTGACAGGCTGGGACACTCTGGTCCACTCCGCTCCCGTCAGTCAGCCAGGTGCCTCTGGCTTCCGTCCGAGCCCCAGGATCTTAATGTCCGGTGCATCTGGATGAGCACAGTGACGTCTGTCACACAGGTGCAGAGAGGATGCAGGCGGGGACTGCGGCACTCTGAGTACCCCACCCCAGTCCCATCAGTGGCTCCTCGGTCCCACCCCAGCTCTGACTCCTCTCTGACCCTCAGTGTCCTCGTCTCAGGGCTCCTGTGGGATTGAAGTGTGTCTGGTACATAATAAATGCTCAGTACGCAGTGTCATAGGACAACACAGATACCAGAGAGGGCGGGGCAGGGGAGGGCTAGCCTTCTCTATTCAGGGTGGAGGCCTTTTGCCCCCACCTAGGCCTAGCATGTTGGACAGGTTTGTTCTAACCGAAGGGAGAGAGGGATGGTCAAGTGAATGAGTGAGTGAAAGAGTGAGTAGATGAGTGGATGGATGGATGGATGGATGGATGGATGGATGGATTGTGGCAGGGGACGCACCACAGCTTCATGTCAGGGCAGCCCAGGGAAACTTCAAAAGGCTAGTGCAGAGGTGGCACCCATCCATCTCTCTCCCTGCTACTATTTGTTGATTGGGTTGGTGGCCCAACATGGGGCCCAGGTTCCTTGGTGTCCCAGAGTTTGGTCCTGCAGCTGGGCAGAGGTACATTCTTCAGCCTGAGCTTCCTCCCCCATTGCCCTGGAGTGTCTCTGGCTCTCTCCTCCCCATCACACAAGAGACCACCTTGTGCTGTCATTGCTCAGAGGCCTGGGAGCAGAGACTGTACACTCTCATGTGCGTGTGCGTGTGCGTGCGTGCGTGCGTGCGTGTGTGTGTGTGTGTGTGTGTGTGTGTGTGTGCATTCATGCACGTGTGCATGTGTGTCTGAAGGGCACCTGCAGCCTGTAAGGGGAACAAAATCAGAGGAGGATCCTGGGCTCAGAGCTGCAGTGGTGGGTGTGTTTGGAGCCCAGGAGCATCAAGGCACAGGAGTGAGTGCCACACAGTCCTCGATGCCGATGCCAGTTCTTCCCAAGAGCCCAGGGCACAGAACAGAGAAGGGACCGCAGCGGCAGAAGCCAGCGGTGCTGAAAAGCAGCCACAGGGCGGGGCAGCTTTGCCAGCTCCCCTGGAGCCCCAGTGGCTGGGCGACCCCCCCCCTCCACCTCCTGACCACAGCTCTACACCACTACTCTGCAAACAGCAGCAGCTGTTTCAGGTTCATGGCCAGTCCCAGCAGAGGGTCTTTCTAAGGCAGGACTCACCGGAAGCCCAGACAGCTCCGTTCCCTCTCCCACCTGCAGGAGGAGAATGATGAGGGAAGGAAGGATGGTCTCTGTCTTGGGCCTACCCTCAGCATGGTGGCCTCACCTGGTACCCTTTTCCCTCTTTTTTTTTTTTTTTGGTTTTTTCAAAGACAGGGTTTCTCTGTGTAGTTTTGGAGCCTGCCCTGGAACTCTCTCTGTAGACCAGGCTGGCCTCGAACTCACAGAGATCCGCCTGCCTCTGCCTCCCGAGAGCTGGGATTAAAGGCGTGCGCCACCACCGCCCGGCCCCTTTTCCCTCTCTACCTCAGTTTACTTCTCTGTAAAGTGGGTCCACATCAGATGGCTGAGGGGCCCAGGGTCCTTTCCTCACCTCCTGTTACCTAAATGCCTGGGGCAGCAAGACGGGGTAGCCAGCCTGGGGAAGGGACGGCCTGCAGGAGAGGTGCAGACCCCTTCTCTAGGGTATGAGATGTGCCAGGAAGCACTCGAAGCCTGGCTCCCTCGGCTAGAAGAAGCACAGGGAAACAGGACTGAGAGGGTCGGTTGTCCCGTGTGTCTGACCTCTAGGACACTTGTCCAACAGGGTTAGAGCCTCTAGTGGGGCTGGGACAGTCCCCTGCTCTGCCCTGGGGCATGACTGCTTTGTGAGGGGATTCACAGATATTGAGGAGGACAGACATGGAGCACCTCTGTCTGACAGGGGTGGGGGTATCAAGGAGGCCTGCCTGGATGAGGTTACACCCCAGGTGCTGGAGGGGATAGAGAGGCAGAAGGAGCAACAGTAGAGCATTGAGGAATGAGTCCGAGGATACCCCCCCCTCCCTGCGCGCCATGTTGTGGCCTGGCTATCCCAAAGCTTCCATGAAATGCTGAGTGGAAGCAGAGGTCAGAGAATCCCGCCCACTCAGATACAGCATGGAGCTGTCTTTCAGTGCATAGACTCAGAATGACGATAAGTGGAATGAATGTCACCACCACCCACTGCTGTGCCCAAAGCAGACATTACTAATCAACTTATCCTAGCAGGACAGGTGGCCCAGTCCTCTGTGCAATATGGTCTTATGGCCCCCAAGAGGGTGTGTAGCTACCCTGCCTACTGTGGGCAGCAGGATCACAGAGCTGATGTAGTCCTTTTGTGTCTGTGGCTCAGCTTTGTGTCTACTGTGCTCTCCTGGACAAGGGAGCTGGGGGGTGAGGCTCCATGGTCCCAGGTGCCTGGAGGAGCCTGTCCTTAGGGAAGCAGAGATATTCCACCAAGAGTATCCTGTCATTATGGATCCCTAGTCAGGGGTGCCTCTGTGGAACGCAGAACCCTCCCTTCTGGAGCCAGCCCCTTACCCATCACCTGCAGGTCCCAGGTCCCAGGATGAGCCCAAGACAACCTTGGGTCTCCATCCAAACCCTGGCTAAAAAGAGGAGGGGAGAATGTCACCAGAAGAGAGACCAGCCCAAAGGCGCGCGACTTCTCTCCTGAAATCCAAACAATCGGACAATCTGTTCGGGATCGATTTAGAAGCAGCAGAGTGAAAAAAAAAAAATCAGCAAATACAGTGTGAAAGCTATTTTCTCTCCCTCCGCGCGGCTGGGAAGCGGCTGGGCTGGAGTTTATTTGTAACCTGGCCAAGGCTAGCCAGGCCTCTCCCCTCCCCACAGTCCACTCATGCCCTCCCTGCCCACAGCCGCCTCCTCTACACCCACTTGCAGCTGGACACCTGGGGGCTTGCTGAAGGGCCTCACCCTGCTTCAATCTTGGGGAATCAACACCGGCAGGGGCCACAGGGACAGCCATGGTAGGCTTTGTGCTCCCCAGGCTCCTGGGGGTGGGGAGCTCCCAGGAAAAGCACTGGACCAAGGCCCTGCACACCAGGGACCCAGGATGTCCCCAGGATTGGTCTGGCAGGTTTCCCCAGGCCCTAGGATGGGGGCATACGTAGTAGCTGCTCAGTAAACAGTTCTAATCTGAAGGGTGAACGGAAGGACAAGAGGAGGAAAAGAGGAAGAAAAATGAGGCTTTAACTCAAGTGTCATGCTCCTGGTCATGCTGCTCTTGGTGGAGGTGGCACTGAAGCCTGATCAGTCTCTACTGTCCTGTCCCCAGGGTCAGGAGGTAGGCCTCCATGTCTGAGAGCACCTTCTTTCCCAGGCCGTGGAGCTGTCCATTCTTCATTACCCCACAGCTGGAACCTGAGCCACAAGCTAATTATTTTAAAGTGACATACTGAATACAGAGGCAGAGCAGAGTCGGGGGAGGGACCAGGCCAGAAAGCTGGCACTTCCCAGGTGGCCTGAGTGGCCCCCTGAGGGGGTGTCAGGGGCTGTAGGGAGCTGATGTCAGCAGGTGTCATAGGCACCTCTGGGCTGTGGGAATGCTGGTGGCTCAAATGTGTCACAGGTATGGGAGGGGACTCCTGGTGACCGAAGCTGGTTGATTCAGGGACTGGTATTTTTCTCCCTTAAATCCCACTTTCTTTCTAAAGTCCAAAGCCATGGTGAGCCAAGGCTCAGAAATGTTCTGAACTGTGGAGACCAGACCAGCTTAGTCTAAGCCCCAGGAGGAACTCGGCTGTCATGTGATCTTAGGCAGGCAAAGCATCTTTCTGGGCTTAGTTTTCTGTCCTGCCAACTGAGAGCAGGGCCCCTCCTCTTTTGAATATTTAAGGTGCCGAGGTTTGTGGCACCTGGTGCACAGTAGGTGCTCAGGGTAGTCTTTCCTTCCTCCTTCCACTGTGTGGAAGCAGATCAGCCTCTGTTGAGGCTCTGACTCTATGGATTCCAGTCCCTGGGACAGGGGGTCTTGCCCCAGGTGACAATGGGATCAATGCCAGAGCACCAGGGAACGCTTGAGCCCCAGGTATCTTGAGTGCCCACCCTGAGCCACGCAGGAGTCACATGGATGGGGCTGGATTAGTTGGAGACTGCGTAGAGACAGCCCCGTGACAGGAAGTCTGAGATGGCCACACTTCCCATCTGCTGCATGTGACCTGCCACAGGGCGCATGCCCCCTGCAAGTGGCAATGTCTCAGGTCAGACCTGGGTCCTCCTCTGAGGCTCACAAGTGGCCCTGGCCGTTCTTCGCCTTCCCTGAGCACACACACAGAGGACGGGCAGGGAGAGGGACCATTCCAAGGTCAAAGATTCACCCCCAAGCCTCCCATGTCAGGCCAGAGTTGGCACCCTAAGGGCTAAGTCATGTATGCAGGGTCCTCTCTCCCAGACTGGCTTCACTTTGTCCCCAGTGGCTGTAACTGTGGCTACGCTCTGCGGGCACCCACCCACCCACTCACCCAGTTCCCCCCTGTTGCCAATTCTCCCTGTGTTTTTGCAGACCAAGCTCTTTCACAAAAAGCCTCTGATGTTACCTCCCCGGTGGAAGAAAGTTCTGAGCCCACAGTCCCCCAAAGTGCTGCTAATTAGACCTCCAGAATGCCGCATACCCAGACATCCACCGAGGCTGCAAGACATGGCAATTTCCTCTCCACAACCAGACACCTTCCAGCTAGAAAAGGCCAAGTCTCCTAGGGTGGGCTAGAGGGACGAGGTGCCTTCTGCGTATGCATGATGGGACTCTGCCCCACCCAGGTTCCCCCTAGGGCAAGCCCCCAAAGTGAGCTTTTTTCCTGGTTAGCTTTCCGTTGCTGCGATAAAAGACTAAGCTAAACCAATATGAAGAAGTGCTGTGTTTGGCTCACATATCCCAGATCACACTCCACCACCTCCACCACGGAGGGAGGTCAGAGCAGGAAGTGAAGGCAGGAACCTGGAAACAGGAGCTGAGCAGGAAGGAACACTGTTTATTGGCTGGGTTCTGACGGCTTGCTCACCAGGCTTGCTCACCCGGTGCTTTCTTACAGTACCCACGACCACAAGGTACCGCCCACTGTGAACTGGTCCCTCCCACATCAATCATTCAAGAAAATGCACCACAAACATTGCCCATAGGCCAATCTGATGGAGGTCTTTGCTCAGGTGATGTTTCCAGATAACTGTAGCTTGTGTAGAGTTGGTGAAAAAACTAACAGGCACAGTTTCTAAGCTCCCCTAAGGTGAGCCCCCCCCCCCCCCCCACAAAGGAAGTTCCCAAGTAGATCCCCCAGGGTGAGCTCTCCCAAGGTGAGTGCCCCCAGAGCCAGGTGGGTTGATGGAGGGTCCTTCCATCATCCCCATCTTGACATCTTGGGCAGTGATGGGAGGGGCAGGCCGGGTGCTGGGCCCACAGACAGAAGCACTGATAGGCTACTCTTATGCCAATGTGGTTAGATCTCTAGTCTCCATTTGGTCAGGGGTGGGGGGTGGGGGGATGGGGATTAAGGAATACAGTGAAGGGGGAGGTAGTGAGTGATGCTTTCTCTGTTGTGAGGGAGCCAGAGGAGGGAACCCCTGGGGCAGGAGCCCTGGGGTCTAACCTGGGAGGAGACTCTGACAGGAGAAGAACGCCCTTGGGAGCCAGGTATCTCCCACTCTTCCAGGTGAGACGACCAGAGGGTGTGGTCTGGTCCTGAGGGAAGCTGTGACGCAGTGACCTAGGCATGCCTGGGTAAGGAGTGAGGTCCCCACATGGCTGGCTCAGATAGGACACTGGTGTCTTAGCTGGTGTTTGGTTTGGGGTACAGGTGGGGGAGTCATTTACCTACTCTACAGGTTCCACTCCCCACAGACCAGTAACTCATCCTGGGGTGAAAAGCAAGTCAGGGAGGTGACAATCCAAGATAGATACCACTCCTTGCAGCCTTTCGAAGTGCCTGGTCCTCTCTGTGTCCAGCCACGCCTCTGAGAAGCCATCCTGGACGACAGTTAATGAGAACAGTTCGGCCTGGCCCACCGAGGCCAGTAGCCAGGTCACAGGTCATCAGTGGGGCCACTGCCACTGTTGGGAAGAACATCCAAGTCTCGCCTGGCTCACAGTGGCAGCTTTAGTGCCAGTTATGTGGAGCGTGAGTCGGGGCTCATTCGTTCCAGCCATGGACCAAGTTGGGGACAGATGTGTGAGTGGCCACAGTCCTCCAGGCTGGCTGAGAGGCTGACTGTGACTGGGGAGGGGGGGGGCTCTGCCATCTCTGTGGTGGTCCTATTTGCATAAATTTGAAGTTGATTGGCCTAGAGGCAACTTCATTTGATCACAGATGACAAGCTTCTGGTTGGAACAGCGGCCGCCGTCAATTAGCTGCCTTGGTGACTTGGTTTGTTATAGTTGACACTGTCGCCCACCCCACACTCCCTCCCACTCACACCCTGGGTTCAGCATGGTCCCCCAAGGGTACTCCAGCTGAGGGCAGCTCAACCCTGCAGACATGGGCAGCTGTGACACCTGAGCTGTTAGCATGTAGCCAGGTTCCCAGGCAGGGATGGGGTAACCCAGAGCTTGCCCAGCTCCCAGGAGAAGAGGACCTGCAGGGCCAGGGGTAGCCCGAAGGCTTGCAAACGTGGTTTGACGGTTGTGTCAATAAAGCTTTATTGAACACAAGCATCTGCCTTTCACTAGCTCTGTCCACAGCCATTTCCCACCTACAGGGCCGACAGAGACCTAGTAACACCCTCCCCCCTCAACGCCCCTTACAGGAAAGGTTGTACGGCCTCTGATCAGACCAGCAGTGTTGGAGCTAGGGCAGGTCTGGGAGCAGTGATTTTGCCTTCCTAACCCCCCCTCCCCCCCATCATCTGTAACAGTCACACTCCAGGCATGGTAATCAGCCCTGTCTGGGGAATCTGCTTTCCACGCTGCAACAAAATACCCGAGACAATCAACTTAAAACAAAGAAGGGTTGTTTGGGCTCATCATTTTAGACCATCAGCCCACGGTGGTCAGTCGGCCCTGTCGCTTTGGGCCTCTGGTAAGGCAGAGCGTTGCGGAGGGGATGTAGAGGAAACTCCTTTACCCGCCGCTGACTGAGAACAAAAGGCCGTAAGAGGAAGGAGAGGGGCTGAGGCCTCAGCACCCCTTTCATGCACGCCCCCAGCGGCTGGAGGACTTCTCAGTAGGCTCAGGGAGAACGGACCACCACCTTCCAATAGTGCCAAGCAGGAGATGAAACCCTCAGTGCACGGACATGAAACCGTGGCACCCCAGCACCATCCCATTAGACAGATGGGAACACAGAGGCTGGGAGAGGCTCCTCATTGGCCCAAGGTCCCAAGCAGGAGAGCCATGCTCCTTGTGATCCTTGGCACACTTCCCTTGTCCCAGATCATCCCCCCAGCCAGCTGGCCTGCCTGTTGCTCTTGTCTCTTCGCATTCTGAATCCAAAATAAAGGCCTCGGCTAGGAATGGTGCCCCCTTCAGGCAGGTTTTAGAATAATCTACTTGGTCTCCCTGGGCTGTGGGAACGTGATTCTCAGGAGAACCCATCCACACACACACACACACACACCCTGTCTGCAGAACCGGATTTCTGTTGCCAGCATCTGTCCAGGTGTCCACCCACTTGGGCTGTGAACTCTTGGAGGGAAGGAGGAGACCAGAGCACAGGCCTATTCCTTCCCCGGCACCGAGAGGAACTATTTACAGTGGAAGGAGCGAGCCTCCAAGAGGCCAGGTGTCCCCTAGCCATGCGGTGGGGCCGGGTGAGAGGTAACCTGGGCTCTGAGAGTGGAATCCCCTAGGTTAGACCAAAGCGTTGAGATATGGGGACGTCTGTGACTGTTGGTCCCCGTTGACAAGTGAGGGAACTGAGTCTCCCAAGGGACAGGGATCTGGGGCTCACGTGAAGGATGCTGGGGATCACTGGGCCGGGCGGGGGGGGGAGTCTCTCCTGGGGTCAGAGACAGGGGCCTAGGAAACACAAGCCCAGTTGGAGTCTAGGGTCCCCTGTGTCCTCAGTTCTCTGCAGACATGGGCCTTCCTGTCACTCTTGAGACATTTATATTTTACTTTTAAGTGTGTGTGTGTGCACGCGCGTGCACACGTGTGTGTAGGGCAGAGTTCAACATTGGTATCTTTTGGAGCTTCATTAATTGCCTTTCCATCTTATGTTTTGAGACAGGGCCACTCATTGACCCAACCTAGTGTTCACCAATACAGCTGGCCATTGAGCTCCAGGGCCCACCCATCTCTGCCTCCTCCGTGTTGGGAGGACAATCACCCGCTACTGCACTTGGCTCTTTACATGGGTCCTAGGGGTCCAAAATCAGGTCTTCATGCTTGTGTGACAAGACATTTTCCCACTGAGTCGTCTCCCTGGGCCCCGTCTTTTTTAATGTCGGACTTTTCTGCATTGCTCTGTATTATTTTTGAGGGATCTAGACCGTGGAATCAGATCTGTTGCTGCTCCTGGCTTCTGGCTCTCTCCCATCTTTAGCCATGTGATGCTGTCAATGGTTGCCTGTTTGTTGTTGGGCAGTGATACAGTGAATATCCCTGTCTGTCTGTTTGTCTGTCTTCACCAGGGCCAGGCTCCAGCTGCAGTGGGTCCCCTCAGAGTCCCCCATTCTCCGTCCCCCGTGGGCCTTGTCACAAGCTGGATGTATTCTGATACATCCAGTAGATACACATTTTATAGCTCTCTTCAGCCTTGTACAAGAGTGTCAGTCTGAACTCAATCTTGGGACTGGAAGCCTCTCCTGTGGTTTCACATGGCTGGAGTGGCCTGGGATGTCTGGTGCGACCATTCTTTGCTGTGACAGCTGAGGAAGCTCCGGCATTTGGCCGTCTTGAGACAATGTTTTTCATCTTCTCGCCTTTGGGCTATTTCCAGGTCTCGCTCATAAACAGTGCCTCTGTGAGACCATTCTAGAACTCGGTGCCCTTGGGCCTCTCTCCGCTCGGCTAAGAAGGGGGTGTAAGCCGCACTCCTTAGACCTGGTGTCTGGGTGGGCAGAGGGGGAAGGACCCAGGACGTGATACGGTGAACCTCCCTGAGAGACCCCTCCTGGTCCTGGTGCGTGGGACTCTGCCTCTGTCAAAGGGGGAAGAAGAAGATCCTGATGTGGTGTCAACTTTGTTCCTCCGTGGCTCTCAGGGGGCAGTGACAAAAGTAGCCTGGTGGCCCAAGTGAAAGGTGAAGTGACTCACCCAAGGAAGCATGGCTAAGAAGTGGCGGAGCTGAGATTCGAACCTGCGTTCAGACTCCAAGCTCAGAGCCCTTCCTGCTCCCTGTCAGCTCCCTTGGTTTGGGTCTCAGCTGTGTCACGAGCTAACCGGGCACATTGCTCCCACCCTGTGCCCTTGCTTATGCACCGGGGATCACCATAGCACCCCTAACCTCAAGGATGATGTAACCTCCCAGCCCCAACCTCAAGGTAGTCACATGACCGTGTGCCCCGCGCGGCACCCAGCCCTCTGGGCTGCCACAGTCCATCTGGATTATGGCTAGATAAGGGCACACAGGCCTGTGTGTGCTGCCTGCCAAGAAGGATAAAAAAAAAAAAAAAAAAAAAAGGTTTATCTCTGGCCTGGCTCGGGAGGGTGGATTCCAGGGGCAGCGGGCGGGCGGGAGCTCAGGGAGCTGGCCTCCTTTATGGCCTGGCTCTTAATGCCACCCAGAAGCTGAAGTGCAGGCTGCTGTGGGGATGCCAGTCCAAGGCAGGCAAGGGGGCTGAGCCACACAGATCTGGTGTGGGAGGTGCTGTGAGGTGGGGCAGCCAGGAACAAGGCTGATGTGGAAACCGGGGTGCAGGGTCCAGGGTTGTGTCCAGCCTGAAGTATCTCAAAGAGCAGAGAAGCGGGGCTCTCCCAGCAGAGAGTCCCCACAGAAGCCCTTCAGGCCTGCCCATGTCTTGCTCTGCCACCCTTTGCTGTGTGACTTTGGGCTAGTGCTGACCCTCTCTGTGTGTCCGCGTCCTTATGCAAGAGTCTAGCATGGAAGGTGACTAGGAAGAGAGAGCTAGGTGAGAGACCCGCGCCTGATGTGTGCTGAGAGCTGCAGGCCTCAGTGGGGGTAAGCTGGGTGCTCCATGGACCAGCAGGCCATGACCTCTGCTCTGGGCAGTGGGTTAAAGGGTGGGAGATGATGACAGCCATCGTGGAATCAGGACAGGAATTCGGCCCAGTCAGTATGGAGTCAACCAATGACGACCAGCTCCCTAGGGTTCCTGCCACCCCTCTGGGCTCCTGCGGTATCTGTTCTCATTGGTGATGCTGAAGTTCTTTGTGGTCTTGCACACCTCGGGACAATGAGGGCAAAGGGGAGCGAGTCCACACAGTGACACCTGCCTCCTACCTGCCTCCTCCCAGCCAAGACTGGGGGATTCACATGTGTGCTAAGCCCCAGCTAAAAGACCCCCCAGAACCCTGCCACACCTGGGACATTTCACAGGACTGTCTTGGTCTGCTCATCTGAGAACTGGGGCTCTCACTGGGTGCTAAAAGGGCCCCATGAGCTAGGGAGCCCAGAGTCTAGCCTACAGAGAGTATGGAGAGGGGTGGGGGGGTCACCGGCGACATGTTCCTAGCCTCTGCGGCCCCAGGAGCAGCCAGACTCCTCCCATGCACACGCAGGGTGCATGGGGTGGCGGGCTGGCGGGCTGGAAGCCTCTTTTGCCTAAACAAGGCCCGACCTAGCTTCTCGCCTTTCTTGGGGTTTAGGGCTGATGGCAAGTGAGAGCCAGGGAGAGGCCAGCGGCTGTGGAGGGATTGCAGCCAGTGTGTGCAGATGTTTCTGGCCCCTGCCTCGCAGAACTCTGCAAATAGGGAATGCCTTGTGGAAGTTTCTAGAAAAAGGTAAAGATGGTTGGGGCCAGCGGTAGGAGCCCGGGTGTCGAGGAGCAGACCCTCCGTAGGGGTGCACAGACAGCTGGCTCATGGCCTGCCCACGTCCTTGCTCTGCCACCCCTTGCTGTGTGACTTTGGGCTAGTGCTGACCCTCTCTGTGCGTCCGCGTCCTTACGCAAGAGTCTAGCAAGAAAGGTGGCTGGGAAGAGAGAGTTGGGTGAGAGACCAGCAGGGCCTGGTGTGTGCTGAGAGCTGTGGGCCTGGGTGGGCTTAAGTTGGGTGCTCCATGGACCAGCAGGACACGGTGGTGGTGAGCAGTGGTGCTGACCCGGGTCTTCCCACTTCTTCAGCTCCTGGAAGGTTGGCCGACCTTAGCATCTCTGACCCTGGTGACAACTGGCTTTAGACACGTGTCCTGTTCCATGAGGTCCCCGCCCAGTGTCCAGGAACGCTCTTCTGTCCCTCCATGCCCACCCCGTAGGCCAGCCCAGTGTGGCTAGGCAGAACACGGGGACAGATCAGGTCCCCAGGGGGCAGTGGACCACACTTCCTCCCCAGCCCCTTCCCTGAGTACACAGTAGGTGTTCCGAGGGTGCAGCCTCTCCACCTCCCCCACCCTCTCCTCCCCTGCACCCCAGGGCTGGCAGCCTCTGTGAGCCACAGGGTGACTCCGATGAAGCAGGTGATAGCCTCCTTGTGCCCAGAGCACTCACCAGGCCCTGCTGGCGGGCTATCCCAGCCTCCCCTCTCTCTTTCTACCCTACTCCCACAGTTTTAAATCCACCTCCTGCCTCAGGGCCTTTGCACGATGGGCTCACTGCTGGCAATGTGCCCTCTCATACGGACTCAGTCCACTGTGGTCTGATTTGGGTCTGCTTATCTACCAGACCTCAACTTTTTGGGCTTTTGACCTAGACCAGTCTAGTCCCTCTCTCTGCCCTCGGGATTCCTATCTGTTTAGCTCCTGCAGGTCTGGGGTTCCCAGGCTAGTCTCACATGCAGTATGAGGGAGTGAGTGTTTGGGTAGATGAATGAAGAAGTGAATGAATGAATGAATGAATGAATCAATCAATCAATCAATCAACCAATCAATGCCTCATCTCCTCCTTAGCCCTTCCTATGTCCCTTAGGATGTGTGGGCTGCCCCCATTACAGATAGGAAACAAGCTCAGGGCCTTGCTTTTCTCCCTGGTGAAGGCCCCTGGCACCAAGGGAGGTCTTGGGAGAGATGCCAGATCACACTCTGATAGGCAGCGGATGTGCCTGTCTTGCCTCCTACTTGTCACTGTAAGGAACATCCCTCAACTCACATCTCTTTCCACGCCTAGGGTTCCTGAGGCTGGTTCCCCTCCTCTGAACAGCTGTCTGCTGGGAAGCCTGAGGCAGAGGCTGGCCATCCCAAAAAGGGAGAGGATCATGTCAGCCAGACCCTCCATTTACCTGGGACAGAGGGAGGCCGAGGCCCAGTGGAGAGCTGGTTGTGGCCCCCAAAGAGCAGGGCCCCATGCTCCTTCAGCAGGCCTGGAAAGCCACAGTTAGCCATCTGCACACAGCCTCCCTTCTTCAGGCCTTAGTTTCCTCCCCTATGACGCAGGGTGGCGATGGGGGCCTGGGCTTCAAACATTTAGCAAGCGTCACACACGGAACCGCTGATGGGTACAGCGGGGGCGGGGGTGGGGGGAGGCTTTGGAAGGGGGCGGGTGGAGCAGCCCTGGTTGGGCTCAGAACTTGGACCCTCTGGAGCCTGGTGGGCTGTGAGGTGGGGAGCAGACGCTGAGGGAAGGGAGCCTTCAGTGGGGATAAACTCTTCTCTGGAAGCGGGGGTGGGGCGGGGGAGGCTTAGGGAAGCGGGGGAACTGCATTCTTCCCCAGTTAGACACAAGTGTACGAGCCTTCTCCCCTCCCTCACCTGACAAGAAGATGACATGGTGCATGTTGGGGCTCTAAGCCTGGTGCCTGTCCCACCAGCCCTGGAGCTGGGTGGGACCCCTTGATTGGATGAGGCTGCAGTTTCAGCTGGATCCCAACTGAAAGGCACAGCAGAAGGAGCTAAATTTCTCACCACGCCTGTCTGCCTCTGGGTTGTTTGTTTGTTTGTTGTTTGTTTGCTTTTTATCTAGAAGTTTCTAAAGCTTTGCCAATGTCCAGGGTGTCCTCAGAGTTCCTACTGTGAGGGAAAATGGGTACTTATTTAGTGCCTGCTGTGTGCAAAATACAGAGGTGGAGTTAAAAGTCTGGGAGACTGCCAGGCTGGGAAGCCTGTCCCCAGCAAGCATAGTAAAGGCGATGGGGGCTGAGGAAGAGCCTAGCAGAGCCAGGGAGAGCCGGGGTGGCATCCGCACAGCCCTACCGCGTGTTTGTTAAGGGGCAATAGAGCCTCTCGGGACTTAATCATTGCCTTTGGGAGCTGCATGTGAACAGTTCCACCTATGAGCTCAGAGCCGTTGCCAGATGTGTCCACCACCCCGCCGGCTTCGGCCCTCTGTCTAGCTTCACTACCCTCTGCAAGGTGGGTGGCAGGAGTACCTTGTCACACACCAGGAAGCAGACCAGTAAAGCAGCTTGCCCTTGCTCAGGGCGCAATGCTAAGGCTCCCGTTCAAAGCCATCTGTACTGATGCAGAGCGGAGTCCGCACATCGAATCCAACGTGAGGCCCTCTGTCCCTGGAGCTGAGCAGCCGCAATTCAGCTTGCAGGGTACCACCCTCCGGCTCCGGCGGCGGCGGCGGCGCATCTCCTGGCCTCCCTGAGCTCTGGATTGTGGATCTCATAAAAGGAGACTTGGCTCCACTCAGGCAGCTCAGCACGGGTTTCTGAGACGCCTTCCGGGAGCCACACCTACTGCCCCCCCCCCCAAGACAAAGCAAAGTGGTCTCAACAGGGGGACACAGGGCTGGCACCAGCAGGGATAGACTCACAGTAGCTGTCCTAGGGTAGGAGGGGCTAGCCTACCCCTCCCACTGCTGACCGTGCATCCTGGCTGCAGCTGGTCACCTCCTCTCCTGCCTCTTCCCCGACCTGAACTGCAGCCACCCCACTCTGGCTAGCACAGTGAGTGAACTCACGCTTGTTCCTCCTACTGCCTCAGACAGATCAGAGGCACACGCTTTGATCTGCCTTCAAACTCACAGTGACGTGTCCTAAGTTCCAGGTACATATTGTCCTCAAAACCCAAACTCAGGAAACTGACGTCAGGCTGACTGCTGGGAACAGCACTGGGAACTTGAGTGACATTTGTCACTCACGATGTGTACTCACAAGTCTGTGATGGCGGGGGGGGGGGCACGGGGGGGCTGCGGGGGGGGCACTCTTGGGCCTTGGGTGTACATATCCACGCCTCTGGGTTGTGGGATGTGCGTGCATGCATGAGTGCGTGTTTCTTGGCGTGTATATTTGCTGAGCAGACATGTGGGCACGTGTGTTGTCCTGATGCGTGTGTCTGAGTGTACACGGGCCCGTGTCCCCATAGCCTCACATCCTGGTTTCCGATGTACGGACCCAGGTTTGACACTTCGTCCCTGGCCCTCTGTTCCCTCCACCCACACGCACAGTCTCTGGCGCAGACTGGCATGGTGAACCAAGGAGAGTGGGGAAGATGATGATCTCTGTCCCGACCCAGGTGGGTCCTGCTAGCTGCCACCTGTGTTTCCTGTCTATGGCTCCCATCTGCCCACAGCGCTGCTCCCCACAGGGCCATGCATGGGACCCTGGAGGGCCTAGGCCTGGTGGAATTATTCATGCTAACTAACTAACGTCACTACCACTAGCTGTGGGGCCCAGGTTTAAGCACTAGCTCATCACGTGACTGGTTGAATGCCAGTTCCTCCCAGGCCCTTCATCCATGGCCATAGGACTTTGTCTATCAGTTTTGTGTGGCTCTCTGTGGCAGCTCATCTGGTGCTCATGGGGTACCATGGCTACTTCAGAGGCAAGATGACATTGACCTGTGCCACATAGGCAGTCCTGATATGGACATCCCAGACGATTCACCAGGGCGTGGGTGGCTACAGCACAGGCATGACTCTGGGCCTCCACCTCAGGCCACTTGGAACCCAGAAAGCATAGGAGAACTCCCTCTCCACAGCTTTTGGCTTCTTCATGTGCTTCAGGGGCTGGGGCTGACCAATGGCTTATCCTTGTGGCTCCTGTCTGCCGAGCAGCAGACCTCTGCCCCTCACTTCACTATCAAGACAGGACACTAACCACATGAGCACCACAATCCCTGCCCAGGCATCTGGACGTTCAGGGTGGGACACCATTTGGAGGGGTCTCTCGAGGGGCGAGAATCTGGAAGGAAAGTTGCAAGTGGACTCTACCCATTGAGCCTCTGGCCCAGGCTGCAGGGTGGGGAGGGTGGCCCTGGGGTTGAGAGGTAGCCCCTGCAAAGGTTCAGGGGAGCCACAGGCCCTGGAGGCAGAAATCTACGCAACAGGTGGTATGGGGTGGTGAGGCAGAGCCACGGCCCCAGTGGGGAGCAAGGTCTTGATGTCTAGGGTGGGGGAGTGGTCTGATGTGCACTGTGGAATGTGGACCGTGGCTGCCTGGGAGCTGGATGGGCGGGTGATGCTGATGCAGAGAGTTAAAGGCAAGGATACTGGCCACACGCAGCCTTGTGCAAGGGCTTCATGCTAAAGGAAGAGTCTTGGGGCACTACAGGAACCATGTGACTTGAGTCAGTTTCTACCCTTGTTCTAGGACCCAGAAGACCGAAGGTGGGCTCTCCCAATCACTGGAGGTGTGGTTGGTTACAAAAGGTGTCAAAGCCAGAAAGTAGACGCAGGCAGAGTGGCTGGCCTTGAGGTCCACCCACAAGCCTGGCTGACCCTGACTCTAGGCCATCGGGACACCCTGCTCACACCCAGCAGGCTGACATCAGGACTGAAGACAGGCAGCAGGAAGCACCAGAAGTGGCTGAGTGTCCAGGCCATGGGGCATTGATGAGGCCCTCCAGTATCTTCCCGCCAATTCCCGCCGTCCCTTTCTTACCATGCCCTTGCCCCGAAGGGCCCCGCTGACGAGAAAACAGATCCGTTCTTGGCGGTGGGGGTCTCATCCATCTCACCAAGGTCTGTTTCTCTTCACATGCCCTTCTTCCTCCCCTCCCAGCCTCGCCAAATTCGGTGTTTAAAAATAACCCAGAAATCTTAGAGCAGCAGTCCCCGACTGACCCGTGGAGAGGGTGGGCCGAGGTGGTGCGTGCCGACCATGATCCTGGACCCTGTCAAACCTCAGCCGGGGAAGCTCCACATCACTCAGGGGTTTTATTGTTGGCGGGAGAGCTACCATCTTAGGCAGTCTGACTGGCTTTCAAAGTGCTGGAACACACAAGGATAAATCTCGGAGGAGCTGGCGCCATGCGCTCCCTGGGAGGCCGCACAGGCCTCCACGCTGTCTTGGCACTTAGAGGTAGAATGCTCTTTGCCTCCCGTCTTGGGCTGTGTGAGATGGGGCAGGTCACTCCACCTCTCTGAGCTTTCATTTCCTCTTGGCTGAACTGGTCTGCATGTATTAGGTTAGTATGAACGTTAGCTGAGATGATACTGTGATGTGCAGAGCGGAGCATGCTCAGTGAAGACCCAGCCAGCATCAGGCAGCGACCTCTTGTGAGGGGTATCACAGCCCTCAGAGGCAGGACAGAGGGGAGATAAGCCTCTCTCAGTCCCTGCCCTTCTCCAGTGGAGTGAAATCCAGCCGGTGTCACTTTCTGCATGTCCCAGGTAGGAGTAGCTGACGGCGTGATGCTCCCTCCCTGGCAGGGCGTTCAGTCCTGGTTTACTACTCTGAGGCCAGACCCAGGTGGCGGCTGACGGCTAGGTTGGACCACGGAGCTGAAACTATTGAGACTTCAGGCTGGCTCACAGTCAGACTCAGCCACATGGTCACTTACCGTGGGCAGGACCTGCTGGGACCACAGGCTGAAGTGTACACAGTTGGCCCTGAGGACAGCAGCATGCCGCCATCCCTGTGAGACCTGAGGATCTGAGGCTGGGATCCTGTAGGGCCAGGATTCCCACAGGGCCTGGGAACCCTAAGCTAAACCCCTGCTTAGGCCCTGCAGTCAGGCCCTAGCCCAGGACCCTTCTGGCCTGACAGAGGAACCCAGGGATGAGCCCTCAAAAGTCCAACTGTGGGCACCAGGAACAGCCCACCTTGTGGACTTCCTCCTCCATGTGCTCAGAGCCAAGCCCAGGGCCTGGTCAGTCCTCCAAGTGCTGGGATACAGGAGCCCACATCTCAGAGGAGGCCAATGGCATGCATTTCCCAGAAGGCCTCACAGGCCCTGGGTGCTATGGGAGGGAGAGTGAACTCAGTCCATTTCGGTGGAGGAGAACCTACCCAGGGAGTAAGGGAATTAATGCATTGGTTTCAGGAGAGCTTGAGATTCCACAGGTCTGGGTGGAAGGGTATGTTGAATAAGGGCAGACATCCTAGAGGGGGCAGTAGGTCTGTGACTCCAAGATGGCAGCAGGGCTTGGACTCACCCCAGCGTGAATGACAGCCTCGGCCCCAGCCAATATACTGGGCCTTTGAGAGGAGTGGAAGCTGAGAGGCGGGTTGAGGTGGATGCCTAACAGTTCTTAGATTCAGCTTCTCCCCCAGCCCCTCCCTGATACAGAGAGAGAAGTGGGGCAGCCCCGCCCCCACAGGCCTGAAAGTGGGGGGGTGGGGGTGGGATGGGCACCTGAATGCCCAGCCAGCCTCTCCAGGCCGCTCCTTCTCTGAGTCTGCCCCCTGGGTGGCGTGGGTATCTCAGAGATGCTTTCCCCTCACAGTGCGTTTTTCTCGGAGCTGACCCTGTGGGTTTCCATACAGAAATCTTTCCTAAGTGCTCTCAAAGGCCTTAATCTCTGCTCTTCCTCCCAGGAGGGCCGGGGCAGGAGGCCAAGCTCAGAGCAATTAAGCAGCTTACAGCTTTAAGAGGGAATAGAAGGGGGTACACAGCTTCCCCCCCCCCCAAGACTCATAGGAACTATGCCAATGCCACCACCAGGACTCACGGTGCTGGGCTTTGGTGACATTTGTCTGTCCGTCAAGCTTGTCCCCTCTGCCCAGGGTCAGCCCCTGTCCCTAGAGGTACATGTATGTACTGCAAGACCCAGGCTACCGGGAGAATGGCTCTTCACTTAGATGCCTGACCTAGAGCCAGATGCCAACCTCTGGATCGCCCCGGGGGCCTTCAGCCAACCCTGGCTGATCCCTACGGAGGCAGAGTACAGTGTTCCCTGGGTCCCGTCTGAGTTGGGGTCCCTCTGCCCTCTGTGGCCAGGTGGAGAGTGCCTGAGGGCGGGGGTGGTACCAAGTTGACTGCAGAAAGTTGAGTAAGGGTTGGGGACTGTATGGGTTAGAGAGGGGGGCCCGCTGGGCGTGGCCCTTCCCGTGCTGAACTGTGTTTTTGACAGTGCACTTGGGCGTTGTCCCTGACTGTCCTTGGGATGCTGATCCTTGCTGTGGAGACACTAGAACCACATGAAGGGGGCAGGAGTCTGCCCTGATGATGGCAGGGATGGGGGTGTACAGCCAAGGTCTGCTACCTAGGCACCATGTCGACCGGTGGTCGCCAAGGTCTAGGTGCCTGTTTCTGCATTTGCCCTGAGTGAGAGTGAGCTGGATCACTCTCCGTTGTATTTATGGGTCTGTCTTACTTCACCAGGCACAACGGCCAGCAAATTCTTCCATATTGTGGAGTGTTTCAGAGGCTTCTTCCTTCCATTTTTTTTTCAATAGTGGAACTTGAACCCAGGGCCTTGCACATACTAGGCAAGCACCACTGAGCTGTATTCCCCCAGCTCATTGCCTTCCTTTTTTAAGGCTGAGTAGTATTCTACCATGTACATATATGTGTGTTGTTAATTCCCTCGTTATCTGTGGAGACTTAGGTTATTTGGACTGCTGTAAATAAAGGCTGTGGGTATGGGGGGGGGCGCTGTGAGTACACAGTGGAGCCTGTGCTGTGTTCCAAGTCTCCCGGCATCGTCTCTTGCTTGCCTGTGAGTGCTGTGGCTTCCACAGTGGGACACATACCATCAGAGAAGACTTCCTCCTCCACGTGTTGCTTTCTCTTTAAGCGGCTGCTGTGTCCCTGGTGCCTAGAAGGGTGGCCCGGTCCGTGTCTACTTGCAGAAAGGTTAATGGAAGTCATCCTCAGAGAGCCAGCCGGGAGGCAGGGTCTCAAGCCCCGAGGTGGCAGAAGTAGTAGACTTGTCACCCCCCTCCGCCTGGACGCTTTGGTTGGTGATTTCACCACCTGAGCCATCGGCATCCTTTGATTAAGTCTCATTTTGCCGTGAAAAGCAAAGGAGGTGACGGGGCTGCTGGGGGAAGGTCATTCATTCCAGAGAGGAAATTGGATGGAGGTGTTTCCATCCTCCATCCGCCCGCCCGCCCCGGCTCCCCCGAAAGCCGCTGCCTGTCTGCTGTCCCTCCTCTGCGGGTAACAAAAGCAAGTGTGGGGAGACAGTTGCCGCGACTCTCTGTGTCTCCCACAGGCAGCGCCGGACGGGTCAATGCCAGCCGGATGATGACCAGTTGTGGCCAGCGGTCCCGGAACGCGCTCGCAGTATTCTCCCTGCTGTTTCCTGCAGGTAAAACCTCCGTGGGGCTCCGCGGCTAGCGGGAAGTGGGGGGGGGGTCCCCTTCCAGAGCGGGGCTGCATCTGGGGTTCTGCATGCCGACAGGGCAAGGGTACCTTAGTCTCCTGATGCTGTTCTCCATCAGGGGATGAGCTGTTGGATGCTGGGGGCAAAGGGGCTGCCCAGGAGCCTGTGCTCACATTTGTTCCCCTAGTTCTGCAAGACAGAAAGTAGGCAATGCCAGTCTACCACTTTGATAGGTGAGAAACTGAGGCTGGAGACCATAGCTAGTAGAGAGGCCAGGATTCAGACCCCGGGCACTGGAGCCACACCCTCCTGATCCTAGTCAGTCCCTGGACAGAAGCTGCAGGCAAACTTGACCTCGGTGACCAGACCCTCCGTGCCTCCAAACTAGACCCGAGCCAAGAACAGAGGCAGCCCAGCTGGCCAGCCAGGACCTAGTCGGAGTCTGGCCCTGCACAAAGGCTCTCGTGGCCCCTCTGTGTGTCTGTCTGTGCCTCACCCTCTCTCCTCCTCTGTCTCTGTGCCATTCTGTCTCTTTGTATATTTTCCACCTCTCCATGTGTCTCTCGGTTTCCTTCCTATGTCTCTCATATCTCTTTCTCAGTTGTGTGTCTCTGTGTCTTTCTGTCTGTTGTGTGTGTCTCTCTCTCCTCTCTGATACTCCCCCACACGGTGGCCAAGCCGTTGATCAGGACTGGTGGCTTCCTTCCCTCGCCCTTTGCTTGGGGTGTAGCTCAGAGGGAGATTGTGAAGGGGTGGGGTGGGGACAGGACTCCCAGGAGAGAAGAGTAGAGGCTAAGCTGAGGCCAGAATCTGGGGCCACCCCCACTCCAAGCTCCTCCCCATGTGATGGGGGGCCCTGGTCTTCACCTCCCCAGCTCTTCCCCATGTGATGGGGGGAAGGCTGGTCCTCACCTCCCCAGCTCTTCCCCATGTGATGGGGGGAAGGCTGGTCCTCACCTCCCCAGCTTTCCCCATGTGATGGGTGTGTGTGTGTGTGTGTGGCTGGTCCTCATCACCCTGGTTGTGAAGAACCAGTCCCTTCTTGTCACTACTGAGGTGGGGTGGGGGTCACACAATTGGAGACGGTCTGACTCCAGAGTTGGGGTTCCCCATGCTTCACACAATTGCTAGGATGCTGGAACCCACGAGAGCTGGAGGCAGTGAGTCTGCACCTCAGGGTGCGCAAGGAGCTCCTTGTGGCCCCCACCACAGGGGTGCTGATCTTTCTCTAAGAGCTTGGGGTACCACCCTCTACCTGGGCATCCACCCAGCCATCCTGGCCCCAGCCCAGGGCTCCTCTGTCCCTGGGGGAAGCCGCAGGGTCTTCTGATCCCCGGCAAATGACTAAGGCCGGTGGCCATAGCATCCAGGGATGGCTATGGGACTGTAACATGGGCCCTGGGCAGGACCTGCCCCTCTCACCTCCACGTCCACCATTGCCTCTGCAGAGGCCTGACAGCCTTCTGCTGTGTCTCATGGCCGAGAGGCCAGTCCCGGAGCCAGGCTTGTTCTTTCAGGTGGCACTCTAGGTGTGTCCAGCATCCCCAGGTGCCCACACTGAGCACACAGAGCCACAACAGGGCTTCAAGTCATGCAGGAGTCACGGGACTGGACCGCGCTCCTCTGTCCTCTAACCGTTAATGCCACTGTGTGCAGTTGCTCAGGGGCAGTGGTTCCCAGCCCAAGCACACGGACATCCCCATGTCAGGGGCTTGTCAGAATAGTTTAGTTTGACCCCCCCCCCCGCCCGCCCCAACCCAGAGCTCTGTGCTGTGAAAGGGCCAAAGAGCCTCCATATTCTGATTAATATGCTTGGTGAGCCAAGGCTCTGAGCCTCACTTTTCTCTTCTGTATGGTGGGAGTAGATGAGATGTCTCCTTGGGGCATCACACCAAGTGGCCTCTGTGTCCCTGGGCAGGCTCTTCTCAAGAACAAGAGCGGGCTGGAGCCTGGAGAGCCACAACCCCTCACACACACCGCCCACCCACCCAGCTTGTGTACACAAGGAGGAACTATCCTTCAGGGAAGGGCCTTTGGAGCCAGCCTAGGCGCCAGCTCTCAGGGTGCCCGCCCCCCTGCCAGCTGGTCCGCTGGGGTCCCCTGTGGTGGCGCTGTGTGGGCTGCAATCTAATAACCTCTCAGCCGACAACGCTTCTTGTGGGAGCTCTAAGAAGCCAGGGCCTTTGTGCCTGGGAGATGCCTGCGCCAAGAAGCCCCTTTTTAGCGATACAAATTAGATACAGTGAGCCCTTTATGAAGATACTAATTAAGCCAGAGGCAGCCGCTCCAGCTTTTCCATTGTTGTTTCGTTCATATTCAGTCCTGTGGATTACCATCAGTTAGTTCATCCTGGTTTGCAGCAGCAGGGGCTGAACAGGGGCCTCTTTCTGTGGGCCAGGAGTGGGGAGGATCTGGGGCCAGCGCAGCCCTGTATGTGTGGGACCCAGATAGGTCCTAGCTTGGGTCTGGAGCAACAGCTTCTAGAATGTGAGGTACATAGGAGCTGGCACTTTCAATGCAGGTGGGCGCTAGGTCCTACACCCCTATGCAGCCTGACACCCAGGAAAGCCTGGCACACACACACACACACACACACACAGAGAGAGAGAGAGAGAGAGAGAGAGAGAGAGAGAGAGAGAGAGAGAGAGAGAGAGAGAGAGATATTGCAGGAGCAGGAGCTGGGTTTGAATCCTGTTGCCATCACCACTGACCAGCTCCACCAAGTCCTTTAGGCCTCTGAGGCTCAGTTTCTCCATCTGCAAAGTGACATCACGAGCCTGCCTGCTGCTAAGGTGGCTATGTGGATTAAGTAGAGCAGGTGCCTAGTCACGACGGGCTGAGGTGCAGGAGGGGACCCACCTAGGCGTGAGCTTCAAGGAGCCCTAAGGAACATTCAGCCTGGGATAGCAGAGCTGTTGTGACAGAGCTGGGGACCAGGGGTCCAGGAGTAGAGGTGAGGCTCTTTCTGGACCCTGAAGACTTCCCAGGGACGGGAGGAGCCAGCAGGACCCTGGAACCGGCTGCCGTCCCTTCTGCTCGGCACCCGTGAGCTGCCAAGGGGACCCCGGTGAACCTGGTGTCTCTGTATTCCAGTCCTGTCCGCACATTTCCGGGTCTGCGAGCCTTACACCGACCACAAAGGCCGCTACCACTTCGGCTTCCACTGCCCCCGGCTCTCCGACAACAAAACCTTCGTCCTCTGCTGTCACCATAACAACACCGTCTTCAAATACTGCTGCAACGAGACAGAGTTCCAGGCGGTCATGCAGGCAAACCTCACAGCCGGCCCCGAGGGCTACATGCACAAGTGAGTACCCCCACCTCCCACCCCACTCAACTGCTCTGGCCACTGCCCACCCCTACCCTGGGAATGCTCAAGACCACATGTACAAAGGAGGCAGGCCCAGAAGAAGGTTGCCTGCAAGGACTTTGGGCCACCTAGGTTCCTGACTTGACTCTGAGCTTTATTGTTCCCACCTGAGAAATGGGTATAGATAGGATGTCCACCTGGCAGTCCTGCTGCAGAAGTTGAGTCGGGTCAAGCCTGTGAAGCTTGGAATTTACTGGAACTGTTTGTTGGCTTTGCTTACCCAGTTTTCATCCAATAATATTGGTGATAGCATTGATGTAGCGATTGATGCTTTGGAGGCAACCCATTGAGATCAGTTCTCCAAGAGGAATTTACTGGCAGACCATCAGGGGGCTATACTGAGAGGAGCATGGTGGGTCATAGTGGCACACACTTCTTTTTGCACACTGGTGGCTGTCCTTCACTGTGTTCGGGGTCATTGAGTTTATTGTGTACTGGCTGTTGATGTAGTTTTGGCATTTTCTTTTTCTGTTATATTCTTGGTGTTTTTCTTATTTTTTTTTTAACCAGGAACTCTTTATATATGAAGGAAATGTGATACAAATATTTTCCAGCATGCCTTTCACTTTGAGATTTTTTTTTGCACATGCTCAACAGTCTTACAATCACAGGACACACAGGACACTCATTTATTTGTTTTTGTTTTTTTTTTTTTTTGTTTTTTTTTTTTTTTTTTTTTTTTAAATGGTGACTAATGTTTTGCCCTTATTGAGAAAGGCCTTTCTTTCTAAGATCATTGAAAATTTTTTTGTTTTTTATTCTATTTTCCTATGTTTCTTCAATATTGTTTGTCTTCTATTTTGTCAAGTCTCTGGTCTGTTGTTTAGGTCACATTTATTTTGGTGTAAGTTTTTCAACAAGAACTGGTTTTATTATGTCTTACATATAGAAAGTGTCTTACTTTCTTTTCACATCGCTATGATAAAATACCCTGACTAAAGCCACCTAAGGGAGAAAGGGCTTATTTTGGCCCACGGTGTCTGGGGATACAGTCCATCATGGCAGGGAAGACATGGCAGCCAGCAGGGAAAGTGTGGCAGGAAAAAGCAAGCTGGCTGGTCACACTGTACCTGAGAAGCAGGGGCTGAAGAGGAAGTGGATCCAGGTTATAAAGACTCAAGGCTGGATCCTGGTGACTCACTTCCTTTAGCAAGGCTCCCCGTCCTGAAGATTCCAAAGACTTGCCCAACAGCGCCACCAGCCCTGGCGCCTGTGAGGGACATCACACTTCCAAAGACCAACAAAGTCCCTTCTGAACTGTTTCTGGTATGACATTCAGATTCACCCTCTGCTGTGATGTGCCACACATAAGCCCCAGGGCAGAGTGTCATAGCTCCGTGGCCTTCACTGGTCCATGTCATATGCTAGCGTTATGCTGGTGAGTGCTGACTTCTAGTCTGTCTTCTGTGTTTCTGTGGATTAATCAACCCTGGGTGCACATCCCGGGCACTTTAGCACCTGAGTTTTAGAACCTGTTTATGTGAGTCTCCTGCTCTCCCTTCCCCATCAAAACAAACCCAAAAATCCTGTTAGTATCCTCTACTGCAGTTACTGAGTTACAGCTTCATATAAGAAACAACATTTGTAATATTGTTTCCTTTTTTTTTTTTTTTTTTTTTTTTTTTTTTTTTTTTTTTTGGTGTTTACTGTTTCTACTCAAGAACACAGCTTGCAGTGGTAGTGTCACACGCCTTGAGAGGCAGAGACAGCGAGGATCTTTGAATTCGAGGCCAGCCTGGCCTGCAGAGTGAGTGTCAGGACAACCAGGGTTACACAGAGAAACTTGGTCTTGAAGGAAGAAAAAAAAAAAAAAAAAGGACACACAGCAGCCTCCTTGCCCACTGATTCAAATTTTCTAGGCAACTGTTCCCCACCGCTGAGCTAAGCCCAGCCTTCAAATTTTCTTTTGTAATGCTTTCGATTTTCCTCCGTAGGGAAGTCGTGCATGTCATCTGCATTTGTTTCTAGCTTGTTCTTTTCGTGTTGCTGTCAGAAATAGCCTCTCTCCTTGTCCTCTTCTGACTATAGATGATAAAAATTAGGGATCTTTATTTATGAATAGCCTCCTCAGTTTTTGTAACACTTCCTCCATCGATTCTCTCCTGGATCCAATTATGCCACTTGGAAGCAATAACTTTGTATCCCTTCTTCCTTGCTTTTGAGGCAGGAGCTCACAGGAAGGCCCTGGAACTTGGCAGTAGCCTCCTAGTCCTGGGATCACAGAATGGGCCTTCATGCCAGGCTTATTTCCAAATTTTCTGGCCCCAGCTCTTCCTTCCTTCCTTCCTTCCTTCCTTCCTTCCTTCCTTCCTTCCTTCCTTCCTTCCCTTCTTCCCTTTTTTCTTCCTTCCTTCTTCCTCCCTCCCTCCTTCCCTTCCTTCCCTCCTTCTCTCTCTCTCTCTCTGTTTTCCAGCTGCATCGACTAGTATCTCTAAAATGGGTCAATGGTCAGGCATTCTTATCTTCCTTGTCATTATGTGAAGTTTCAAATCATTTCCCAGTACACACAAGGCTTACTCCTGGTGTCCAAGCATTTTTTCCCCCCTGGTAGGAATGAGGGACTGGATAGGGGTATAATGGAGTGACTGTAGATAAGATCCAGGGTAGGGCTGGGGGCAGCGGGGCTGCGGAACGAAGCCTCCACCTCTTTCTGACGTGGGAGCTTGAGGTTTCGCTACCAGAGTCTGCTCATGCTGGGGAAGGTGCCTCTTTCCTTTGGGTGGGCAGGAGATGCAGACTCTCTGACTACCATCCAAACCCCTCCCCCTCCCACCGCAGCCGGCTCCTGAGAGCTCCTTTCTCAGATGCGCGGTGCTTCCCCCTGAATATCCTGCCATCTGCTTGGGCCTCGGAATAATCCTGTGTGTGAAGTAGCTCGGCAAGCCCCCGTCCGTCACAGCCAGGCTGGAACCGAGCCTGGAATTTGGCCTAAGCCTTCTGTGAGACCACGGGCCAACTCCATGAGGAAGAAGTATGGGACCAGGACTGAGGTTGGGAGGTCAGGGTGCTACAGGAGCCCGTGAAAGCCCCATAACCAGACTTCCTCGAGGTCTGGCACCTGGGGTCTGGGAGACTCCCTTAGGAGCCCACAGGTTTCTATAATCTGCTCACACAGGGTTTCCCACAAAGCAGGCACAGGGGCCTGGCTGTAGCTGCTGGCTGCCAGTACAAGGGCCTTCCCCCAGAGGGAGTGGGAACAGTGACGCTCCAGGGCTTAGCTTGAGTTTTTATTCCTCGGCCTTCAGAAGCACAGCTGGGGTACAGCATCCGTGAGTCTCTGTGCTGTCCATCCTGAGGTGCAGGCCACAGGGACTCCCAACCACAGCTAGTTTGACACACGAGGAGAGTGGTGACCACCGTGATCCTAGGACTCTGGAAGGCCCCTTAGAGGCAGACCTTTGGGGAGAGGCCCAGGCAGGGATTACCCATAAGACACCCTGATGCTGGGCTCTGGTCATTCTTTGGTGTGAGATCACCTAGGCCTTGTAGGACTATCCCCAGCCTCTACCTGTCAGATGTCAGGAGCATCCCCCACACACCTTGCAGACAGATGTGGAGGGTGCTGCCCTAGGACATCCTCCTTTGTAAGTAGCCATCTTTTTGATACCCGCCATTACCACAGATGAGAGCATGGCCCTCTGAGGCTGTGAAGTGAGCCCATACAGGCAGCTTGGGCCCTGCTCCTTACCATCAAGTCAGCACCTCTTCTAAGGGAGATGAGGCAGCCAGACCTAGAAGCAAAGTGAGGTCAATACAGCGGAGGAGGGAAGGGTAACTCTGGGCAGACTCCTTGCAGAGGAGGAGGGGATGGGATGAGACCTTATTAGGCCTGGCTTCCCAGATGGGACAGGGCTTGTCAGCCAAGGTCAGAGCCTCCCAGCCAGGAATGGGGTTTTCCAGGCAGGGGCAGGGCCTCCCAATTGGTTGGGACCGGAATCTGTTCCTGAGGGCTCTAAGCCCAGGGCCTGTTCTTGGGATGAGGCCCCGGGGAACCTAATCAGTCCACAAAAGCCAGAATGTGGTCCTCGAGGGAAGCAAACCCCACCGAGGGGCCATGGGAGCCTTCTGTCCTGCTCAGGGACTTGGTGGGGAGGACCCAGGTCCAAGGAGCTGCCACAGGACTTGGCTTGTAGGTAGAGTCAGTAGCAGAGGGAGTGACAGGAGCAGATGTCAGGATGACAGCCTGAGAGAGAGCCAGAGAAGGTCACTGTAGGGTGGTCACTGTGGGAAGCCACCTGTTGGCTGTACTACCATTTAGGGTCTTTGCCACACCAGGGTCACAGCCACCCTGGGCCTGGAGTCTCCCCGGGAGTCAACCTCATAGGCCCTTGGGTAGAAGAAGGGAGGGACCAGAAACATACTGAGGAGGTCTCTTGTCCTAGGCCCCACCTGGTGATGACAAGAGTTGAGGCTGGGGACAGGGGAGCCCTTATTCTGTCACTCCATATGCAGGTCCAGGAAGCCAGGCCTTGTCTGATGTCAGGGAAGTTGTCACATCTTAACTGAGGCCGGAGACCCAGAATCTCAGGCAGACCCAAACCTGCGGGGGGCGGGGCGGGGGGATGCAGCCTGATGGTTCAAGCCAGCTGTGGTGACCCCAGAGGGCCCTGTTCAGAGTGCAGGCTCCACCTTCTCTACCGTGAGTCAGCAGGGGGTGGGCTGGCGACCTAGACGAAGGAAGCTACGTCTCTCTGCTGCCTTATTTATTTGTGTTTCTTGGATGAACGGAGGAGCGGTGTGTGGCGGTTCCGGCTGCCTGGCAGAAAGGCAAGCCATGGAATGAAAGGACACTGCTTTGCCAATTCCACCACCGCAGCAAGATGCCTGCTTCCAGCCATGCAGGCAGCCAAGGGCCAAATGAGGGCCAGCCAGGCACCCCTGCACCCCTCCCTGGCAGGCCTTGCCCCTGACGGGTCAGGGAAGGCCTTTGTTAGAGCCTCAGGAGAGAGCAGACAGCTCTCTCTCTCTCTCTCTCTCTCTCTCTCTCTCTCTCTCTCTCTCTCTCTCTCCCTCCCTCCCTCCCCCTTTTCTGTCTCTGTTTCTCTCTTCTTTCTATTTCTCTATCTCTCTGTCTCTGTCTTTCTCTCCAGGGACAGGACACCAGGAGGTGGCTTTGGAAGAGGGGCCTGCAGGAAGAGGGGATGGGATCTCCAGGGAGACAGAGCAGCAGGCACTCCTGGGCCTCACAGGCTCATCAAGGCCTCTCCTTCATGGGCTCTGCCAAAGCCCTCCTTTCTTAGTGGTCACAGTGACATCCGCAGTGTGGAGTTATCGGTCCTGAGTCCCAGCACCCTGCTTTGCCCATGTGGCTCCTCCCTTGGCCTCCCGGCATCTTGAAGCATGCTTTGAACTCTGAGCCTGGCTGGCCAGCGTAGGGTGGGAATCACTGAGTCATTTTATGTACCCCACGGTCTCACCAAGCTCCTTACACATCATCATGCTTGAGAAGATCTGGAACTACCATGGTTCCTTGCCTGAACACCCCTCCCTCCAACTCCAAACAGACACCCCCAGGGCTTCCCTACTGTCCACACAGGGCGATTACATGTGAACAAGCTCCGTTGCCAGGGCTGAGGCCCAGAGAGGGTGGAAGTTTGGCTGAAACCACACAGCACACAAGGCCACAGCAACACCTGTCCAGCTATGGTCTGGATCCAGCTGCACCGAGGTGAAGTCCTCCTGGAACACAGTGGCTCTGCACATGGAGTGTCATGGTCCATGCTGGTGTAGAGGTCCCCATCTAGAGCAGGATGATCTGTGGGAAAGGGGCAATGATGTCATGTGCCACTCACTTCGTGTCTCTCACTAGGGATGGCCATGGCACCTCTGCTCACATGGCTCTGACCAGTGCCAACCCATTTCTGCCCCAGCCCTGGAGAGAGGCTGGGTGTGCCACTAGGTCCAGGGGGCTCTTGCGTGCAGCATGCTGCTTCCTGACCTGGTGGCCCAGCCCTTTGGTGATGCCTCTGAGCAGCAGGGCCAGGAGAGACAACAGCTAACTCCACTGGGGCATCTGCCTAGCAAGGAAGAGGGCATTTCTGACAGATGTGAACTCTGCTTTCCACGTTACTAAACCCAAGACTCAGGCTTGTGCCACTCACGACCTGCACCGACTGACCTCCTTCTTGTTGTGTGGCCTTAGGCAAGGTACTATGCCTATCTGAGCCCGTGGAGTACTTCCCCTGTGGTTTTTATTTGTGATTGTTTAGAGACAGGGTCTCATTCTGTAGCCCAGGCTAGCCATGAACTGGAGATCCTTGTGTGTCAGCATCCCAAGTACTGGGATCACAGGTGTGTGCTACCACAGCCTGGCTTCCTCTGTGCGTCACATGAGCCTGCCCTCATCGGTCTCTTCTCTATCTCTTTTTGTTTTGTTTGAGACAGTGTCTTATGTCACCCAGGCTAGTTACCAACTCTCTATGTAGACAAGGATGGCCTTGAAGGCCTAATCTTCCCGTCTCCACCTTCCAAGTGCTGAGATTACGGGCATCTGCCAACATGAACCTTTTATGTAGTCCTGGGGCTAAAACCCACAGCTTCATGCACTCCAAGGGAAAAAAAATTCTACCGGCTGAGCTGAGCCCCAGCCTCCAAGGTCCCTTCTTTTTCCTGGACCTCATGTCAGTTTGCGAGACCTCACAGTTACACCCCCAAAGCAGGACATGTAGTCACTCCTACTTCAAAGCAGAACCGAGGTTCATCTCCCTAAGGCTGCGGAAAGTGAATTTTGAAGAGCTGAATTTGGGTCCCAGGGTCTCCCACCTGCAGAGCCCATGTCTGATCAGGCCACTTTCATGGTGTATCTGCGTTCCTGCTTTATGAATGAACTCTGCAGAGTACTGTCCCCATTCCTACCCAGCCAACCCAACCAGCAGGCTAGGGATGCTACAGCCAGGGTCTTCCTGCTCTAATTGATAGATGGGGCCATTATTCCCTTGACTTCCTGGTGGGGACGGGGATTTCCATCCCAGGCCAGGCCAGGCCAGGCTGTCTACTGATGGCTGCTGACGTAACCGCTCTGCTTCCACAGACACACTGTGATTCCTCCAGCGGTAAGGTTCTATTATCGCTTGGGAAACCCCAAGGAAGCTGAGTCACACGGACCCGCACACGGCGCCTGCCACTGTCTGAGGCCGGGCAGTCACAGATGCCCCACCACAGCCTCAGTCTTTTGCCTTCTCCCTCCACGAAGGAGGGGGCCAAGCCCTGGCATCTGGATGCAGTTAATTTCCAGATTGCATATTTTAAATTACATTTTAAAAATTAAAGACTCAAATCCTTGCAGCTGGCAGGCCACGGAGGGCAGAGCCTGGGGGCTGCAAGCTGTGGCAGAGAGGTCTGTGGTCCTGGCACTCCACCTACCACACACAGGGCATGTTTTCTGTAAGCAGCACTTTCCGTAGAAGAGGGAATAAACAGGTAGGTGGGGACACTGTCCTGCTGCAGAGGCCTCTGGCCAAGCCACACATACAGGTGGAACAATCAACCTTTCATTAGGCAGAATACTCAAGGGAGAGGGTACAGGACTTGTTCTTAATTCCTGGTACAGGTGGAGTCCGGATGAGAGCACAGAAGCCAGAGACTCCCTCGGTGGTGTCTGCCTTAGATTGACCTTGGGATTGCCCAGGATTCAGCATACTCTGGGGTTGTAGAGACCTGGCTCTACACTTCTGGCCTGGGATGGAAATCCCCGTCCCCACCAGGAGGTCATGGGAACAACAGTCCAGTCTGTCAATCAGAGCAGGAAGACCCTGGCTGCAGCATCCCTGGCCAACTGGTTGGGCTGGCTGGGTGGAATGGGAACAGCCCTCTGCAGAGCTCAACTATAAAGCAGGAATGTAGACTACATCATGGAAGTGGCCCGGTTAGCCTTACAATGGAGACATGGGCTCTGCAGGTGGGAGCCCCTGGGACCCAAAATCAGCTCTTCAAAGTTCACTTTCCATAGTCTTAGGGAGATGAACCTCAGTTTCCACTTCTATAAAATGGGAGTGAAGCCGGGCGGTGGTGGCGCACGCCTTTAATCACAGCACTTGGGAGGCAGAGGCAGGCGGATCTCTGTGAGTTCGAGGCCAGCCTGGGCTACCAAGTGAGTTCCAGGAAAGGCGCAAAAGCTACGCAGAGAAACCCTGTCTCGAAAAACAAAACAAAACAACCCCCCCCAAAAAAAAAAAATGGAGTGAATTAGTCACTGTGAGTGGTGGCACTACTCACCTGCAGGGTTCATCTGTAAAATGGAGTCGTCACTCTGAGACCAGGGCACGTGGCACAGGCTCAGAACTGAAAGTGTCCCTGTTTACCATTGGTATGCTATGCACACAGCTATTAACACCCGGCCAGTGCTGGTCAGTGTCACATCCACCCATGACCTGCCCATCCTCAGTTCTTACTGTGTCTGTGTCTGCACTACAACAAGGTGTTGGGCATGCAAGGACACGTTTGATCCCTACCCTCGGGGAGTCCCCAGTCTCACGGGACAACAGCCTTTTTTTTTTTTTTTTTTAATAGACTTAACTGCTTTTTGGCATTTTTACTTTAAAAAAATTTTTTTTATTTAACTTTATTTTATGTGCATTGGTGTGAAGATGTCAGATCCCAGGGAACTGAAGTTACAAACAGTTGTGGGTGCTGCCATGTGGTGCTGGGAATTGAACCCGGGTCCTCTGGAAGAGCACCCAGTGATCTTAACCGCTGAGCCATCTCTACAACAGTCGTACAGATGAAAACAGGCCACGGGGGTGACCTCAGAAGCCCGGTGATGTTGGGACCCACATGAAGCTCCAGGAGGCTCTTGCTATTGGCCAAGCTGTGAGCTAGCACCAGGGTCAGTTGGGTGTGCATGAGATGAGGAGTTGAGCCCAGCAGAGATGCATCGCAGGTGGGGTGACTTGGTCCCTATGTCTTGCATGGGACACCTCTGAAGCTGTTTGTGTTGGGGTTGGCTCAGGTGCTCCTAAGAATTCATGTCCGGTACTGCTGGCATGGCTGGGGGATCTTAGAGTTGACTTTGGTCCCTCAGAGGTGGCTCTCCCTGCCCAGTTCCCCTCTTAGGCATGGCGGGTCCATTTTCTTCCTTCTTAGCACTATGCAGAGCAGAGGGACCTTCAGCTGCCCCTCGCCCTAGGCTCGCTTTTGGAGTGTGCCCAGCTCCAGACAGGGCCACCACCCCTCTTGCTCTGGATGCCAAGCAGCATCTGCAGAGAGCGGCCCTGCTCCCTCCCCGCCTCCTCAGCCCCCAGGCTGCTGCCATGGGAACCACCAGGAACAGCCTGGTTCTCAGAGCCCTGCCATGGGGGCTGCAAGAGAGAGAAATCTGGGGAGAGCTGGGTGCCTGGGACCAGAGCCCGCCTAGACATCTGTCTCCCGTGAGACTCCAGCCTCTAAGGGCTGAGTTGGGCTCTTGGCCTTTTTCTTCTGGCAGACATTCTCTACTGTGCCCTGAAGCTTCCAGGTAAAGCTAGTGTCCGTTAATAAAAGGCCCAGGGGTTGGCTGTCAGTCATTCACACCTTTGGGTGGTATTGTCTGAGGGGTGGGGTTGTGGGAAGGAGCTAAGACGTCCAGTGTTTACGATTTACTGGGGACTGAGCACTGAGTGGTACTGAGCCCAAGTCCTGAGTGGTACTGAGTTCTGAGCACCTGTCTTGAGGCTGCCAAGGGCGTAGCTGAGCCTCGCCATTGGCCCCGCCCCGCCCCCGGAAATCAGTCCAAGAACTTGGCCAGCTGAGAAACTTTCCCCTGAGTAGAGAATGAAAATGGGTTTATTGGTTCTGCTACCCTCCTGACAGGGCTGGGCAGGGGATAGCCACCACCTCGCCACCAGATGCCGCAGCTGGAGCCAGGGGGGCAGCCTTGGAAGATGCAGAGGCAGGCATCTAAGTTGAGGAGAGACTTAAGGCAGTACCCTACAGACCCGGAGATGGGCGGGGCTTCTCATAGACCATAGGGCAAAGTAGACAGAGGAGGCCAAGGCTCCTAGCTCAGGCAGGCAGAAGCCCCAATCCCAGACAGGGCCTCCAGGGGTTTCAGCACTTCAGGGTCCAGTCTGGACAGAGGCACGGGACCCCCTGGAGTAGAGGTATCCATCCTGCTTGGTCAGCCTCTTCTCCACACCCACTCAAGCAGATGCCCATGGCAGGGGACAGACTGAGGTGGGTGTCACTTGAGCAGTTGATAAATATGTCCCTTTAAACAGCCCTAGTCCCTGGGGGGTGCTGCCAGGAGCTCAGCAATCCAGCTGCAGTGGCAAGCCCAGAGCCAGCCCACTCTAGGGGACGAAGACCTCAAGCTGGGGGAGGGGATGTGAAGGGAAACAGATATACCCCAAGTGATAGGGGCCAGAGGAGAGGTTGGGCTTAATGAAGACTTGGAGGGTTGGAAGAGTCTCAAATGAGGGGAAGGGGGTGGGGATGTGGAAAAGGCTACCCGGCAGAGGGCATGGCCTGTGCAAAGGCCCTGGGCTGGGAGTGGCCAGATGTGTGCTTCAATGCTCAACCAATACGCAAAGAGTCATCAGGGCTTGCAGCAGGTTGAGAGCATTTCAAGTGCTAAATCCTGATGGCTCTCTCCACCCCTGCAGCCTCTGTGGGGGAAATGCTGTGTGAGGGAATAGAGGGGTGATGGGAGAGGCCAGGAATGTGGCTCAGTGAGTAGAGTGTTTCCCTAGCATAAATGAAGCACACCCCCACCCCACACACCCACACCCACCCCCGCTGCCCCGGTTCCATTCCCATCACTACACAAACCAAGCACTTGTCGTCCCAACACTCTGGAAGTGGAGGCAGGAGGATCAGAAATTCAAGGTTATCCTTGGCTCAAAGCCAGCCTGCGCTACATAAGGCCCTCCTCTCTTGAAAAAAAAAAAAAGTCGTGGAGGAGATTAAGGTTTCCCTGTGATCAGAATGAAAGGACCTTAACGAGGGTGGGCGCTGAGCTGATGTGGGTATCCCAGACAACTGGGGAGTTCTGCAGAGGGCCTGGAGGCGTAGCACCCCCCCCCCTCAGAGGGCTGTTAGCATGGGGTTCTGAGGCACATGGGGTGTGACTTGGTGTAGTGTGTCCCGGGCAACCGCAGGCTACTTCCTGCCCCTGGGAGTGAGGCCAGGACAGATGGACTAGGAGTGCCCTGGGGCAGTTGTGGCATGTGCAAAGCCAGCAGGGAGCCATGGCACATACGGGCAAAGTGGGGTGAGGTAGGGACCCTAGTTATGGGAGCCCCCAATACTCAGCTCAGAAAGCTCTTGCGGAGTGCCTGTTAGGGAAGGACCCAGGGAGTCTAGCCTAGAGCACAGTCAGGTTCAGGGCAGTGGACACCGGGGTGCGAGGGAGACAAGGCAGGTTGTGGGGGGTGACCCCTGATGGCTGCAGTGTCTGTCAACCTGTGGTGGATGCTGGCACACGGGGCTGGTGCTGTTAGGGGTGTGGCTCAGTCTCCACTTCTCCTTCTCCCTTCTCCAGCAACTACACAGCGCTGCTGGGAGTGTGGATCTACGGCTTCTTCGTGCTCACCCTGCTGGTCCTGGATCTGCTCTATTATTCCGCCATGAACTACGACATTTGCAAGGTTTACCTGACCCGGTGGGGCATCCACGGACGGTGGATGAAACAGGACCCCAGGCGGTGGGGGAACCCTGCCCGAGCCCCTCGACCCGGACAGCCAGCCCCCCCGCAGCCGCAGCCGCAGCCGCACCCGCAGCAGCCTCCCCCCGGTGCCCTGCCGCAAGCCCCCCAGGCTGTGCACACGCTGCGGGGAGACACACACAGCCCGCCCCTGATGGCCTTCCAAAGCTCATCTGCCTGGTGAGTGTTTGCAGTAGCAGCTTGGGTGGACTCGGCGCGATCCCCTGCCACTGCGTCTGGATCATGGGTGACAAAGACCAGGCTACTTGCTGTCCTTACTGTTGGCCCGGGAGGACTTGAAGCCACTCGTGGTGGCACACGAGTCTAGAGGAGAAGCCAAAGACAGGTCGTCACTTGAGTTTCCTAAGCTGCCAAGGTGAAAGGCGACGTTGGATGGCCTTTCAAGTTTTTGTGGTTCGGTCAAAAGAAAGAGAAGCGCGTCAGGGGTTGGAGGAAGGTTTTCGGCATGAGACCAGGGTAGAAACCTGGTTTTTGTTTTTGTTTTGTTTTAGACAGGGTTTCTCTGTGCAGCTTTGCGCCTGTCCTGGAACTCACTCTGTAGCCCAGGCTGGCCTCGAACTCACAGAGATCCGCCTGCCTCTGCCTCCCGAGTGCTGGGATTGAGGCGTGCGCCACCACCGCCCAGATAAACCTAGTCTTTAGTTCCTTTTCTGTACGAACCTGGAGGTGACTCGGGCAGGCTGTCCTGTGGTGACTTGGAAGAGAGAAGGATGCTGGCAAGGGAGGTGATATATCAGAGGCTTGGCTTTGGGGATGGCCAGGTCTGGGCAGCTGTCATCTCTGCCCTACACCCCAGGACGATGGTGATGGCGGAGGGTGGCAGCATTGTTGCCCTGAGTTGAGGCTTTGGAAGCGGGTGTCTTATAAGGACAGAGGCAGGCATGGCCTGCTCCCTGGCCCGGGTCTTGGGTGGACAGAGTCCGGGGGCCTAGATAGTAGCTGTGGGCATAGACTCAGGGTACTCAGACTCTGGGCACAGTATCCCTGGGGGTCACAGCCAGAACCCAGGCTACAAGGTAATCTTGTGCCCTCTTGCCCATCACCTCCACTTCCCAGCACAGTGACCACTGGGCTCTGGGGTGACTGACCAGCACAAGACTGCCTTTGCCGCTTCCCAGTGCTACAACCTCAGACAGGTCTGAAACCCTTTGACCTTCCAGTCCTCATGAGAAGTCAGGGCTGTGTACCCCTTCTTGGGTTATTTTTTGGGGGGGTGCCTGGCACATGGTAAGCACCCCGCGAACCTTTGCTGCTTCTCCTGGGAGGCACGGACGAGCTTGTTAGCCACTGCTGGAGCGGCTCCCAGGTAGCGACCTTTTCAATAATGAATGGCGTGAATAATTAATCGGATGCACTTACAGCCTCTTGTGCTTACGGAACAAGTAACTGCCTGTCTATCACGCAGGAGACAGCCACTGTCTGTCTTCCCTTGGATGGGCCCTGGACTGGCTCCTGTGCTAGGAGAGGGGAGGGCACGGAGAGGCAACATTCAGGTGGGGAGCGAGGCACAGGCATGGGGAAAGCGAGGTGAGCAGACTCTTGACTGTGCCCAGTGGCAAGACTTCCTGAAGTGTGCACCTCACATCTCTGTCACAGGCCACCCGGAGCTCACTGGCCAAGGGGGCCTGAGAGTCACCAGGAAACGTTTTGGTGGTGTCCCCACCTGCTGCCAAAGAGGGCAGTGAAGGTTATTCGTGTTCTCTACACACAGCTGGGGTGTTTGCCTGCGTGGAGGCCCATGGTACTGAGTCGCCCCCTCTGTTCCCGATGTCCCTGGCTTACCTGTCGTGAGCACAGTGCCTGCCTCAGTGTTCTGCCCTTCCCACACTGGCTGTCACCAAAATGAACATGGTGCACTGACCGTATGCCAAGTACCGCACCTTTGGGATACAGAAGTAGAGGAGGCGGCAGGGCTGTGCCCAGCGCTCGGAATTGTACAAAAGCTAGAGTTAGTCGGCTCTGAGGGACGGTGTCTGCCCGGCCATGTGGGACTCAACATACTGTGGAGCTCAGATGTCCTTGCCTTCCTGGTTCCCTCTATAGACTTGGGAAGTTGTGCCTGAGGCCACCCGGTTGCTCATTCAAACCGTAGCCTAGAAGCCCATAGGGTATGATGTGTTGTGAGGGAATGTTCTAGTCCACTGGCCACGTTCACACACCGCCTCCCGCTCCCTTTCTGCCCTCGGATGTGCTGTGATGTTGGATGAAGCTTCAGTTTTGTCAGGAGAGAAGCAAGGGGAAAAGGTTGGACAGCCATGTGGAACCTCCTTTGCCACTCCCAGAATCCCCTGGGAGACTAGAGGGACAGGGCGCAGGGCTATGGAGGACAGCTGAGCTCAGCCTGCGGCTTCTCTCTCTTCATTCTGACTTGTGTAGAAGGCAGCGTCTTGGCTGCCTGCTTCTCTGGCTTCTCTGGCACGCAGCCTCCCCTTGCTAGGGCACAAAGCCTCCAGCAGAGGAGCCGGGTGATGGTGGCAGACCCATGTGTCACCTTGCCCCTGGGGAGGCTTTCTGTAAGCTAAGCTGAGCAGTAGATCTGGACTCTCTAGGGAAACTGAGGCTCAAGGCCAGGTGGCCAGCTGGGCAGGGCAGGTCTCCTGCAAGATGGAGATCCAGGCAGCTGTGTGTGGGTGGTCTCAGCTGCCCAGGCTCTAGGGCACCCCTGCCCTGCTATGGGGGAGACGGGAAAGCTGACCAATGACCACCCGCTCGCAGCAGGGCCACCGTCAGGTCTGTGGCTCCCAGCTGGGGCTTGGTGAATGATAAGCCCTGGGTAGCCCCTAAATTGCCACTTCTACAGCAATACTGGAGACCCTAGGGATTGTGGCACAGCACTGGCCCCTCAGGTCCTGTGGGCACTGACTCCATTCATCTTCCTCTTGAGCAAAGTGACTGCCTGGCCGAAGGCAGAACCAGGTGCCAATTAAACAGCCAGGCATATGGAGCTTCAGCCAGCTGTCCTGTTCCGTGTCTCTAACTGAGTTAGGGAACAGGGAAGCCCCGGGTGAGCTGCCTTCATTGAATTTTACAGAGGAACTTTTGTCCAGCTTTTCAGACTCCGTTTCTATTCAGGTGACCCAAGACTCAGCTCCCTGAGGCCCCAGCGCCCTCCACACCTTGAATCTCTCTTTGCCTTCCCCCCAGGGCTCTGCCTTCCTCGGGAGGAAGCTCTCCAGCCTCCCCCTCGGCTGCAGATTGTGGCGGCTGCTAGCCCCAGACCATCGGCCTACTCAGGCTTCTAGGTGTCCTCTCTGGTCCTGTCCCCCTGCTGATGGGCCCCACAGCTTGTTTGCCTGTCACACCATGGTTCCTGGTGGTTCCAGGCTCTCAGCCCATGTTGGGGCTGCCCGTGGCTCACAGCAGATGCTCGCTGAGTCTGCTCTGACGCTGCAGCAGGTCAGCCCAGTGCAAAGATGCCATGCAGGATCTAGCTGAGTGTGGTTCCCTCCAACCCTGGCCCCCAGGACCACACTGGGGGAGCGGCTGGTGCCCTGAAGCTCAGCCTATCTGTCTCTGCATCCTGCCTGTCCTGTGACAGGTGAGGAAGGGTCCGTTGTCATGTTGGTCACCCCATCCTTGTCCTTGTAGTCATTGGCACATATCTGGGGGAAGATGCTCAAGAGCACGCCCACAATCACAGACACTCCTTCCCAGTCCCAGGGGGCATTTGTTAGCTCGCCAGGATCTCAGGGTTGGAGTTATCCTCACCTCCCAGATGGGTAAACCGAAACTCATACAGTATGAATGTGGGCCATGTGGGTGCTGAAGGCATGGAGCTCGGGTGACTCAGGAGCTACATCACCAAAAAGCCCACTCCAGCATGTGGTGGCTCACAACGCTCCCTGGAGCTCCCTGTGCACCTCACAGTCAGCTCCAGGGAGGAGTCTCCTCTCCCCAGCTGCCAGTCACTGTTTTATCACCTCCTGGCGGGGTGTCTGAGTCTTGTGACTTTTCTGTCTTTCCTCCTGTTCCACCAGGAGGGAGTATTTCAAATATCTGCACAGCTTGCCTGCTAGGTCCCCTGCCCCACGCTCCACACCACTTATGTCTAGGAAACTGAGGCACGTAGCAATTGGGTGACTGACCCTAGCCAATCAGCGGTCAGCACTTAAATGCAGGTGGGCCTGACTCCAGCCAGCTTAGAAGAATGCTTGTCTGGCTGGCCATCCCCCTCTTGCCCACGCTGAGGCGAGAGCCTCCTGCCTGTCTCCCTGCCCTATCCTTTGTCCCTCACAGCAGAGTGACCCTTTTAAAACATAAATCAAAACCAGCTAATGGAATCAAAATCCTCTTTACGTGCTCACCCAGCACAGCGGCCTCCCTGATGGTGTCCCAGGACCTCAGCAGCTGCTGCTCCCAACCCAACGAGAGCCTCTCCCAAGAAACCTGCAGGGCTGTCTCCTTTCCTCCCCCCCCCCAGGTACATGCCCAGAGTCTCCGCCCAGAGAGAAAGTCTTCATACCTCCCCCCACCTCCTCCATACCACCCCCCATCACGGTCTGCTCCCTACACACTCTTTCAGCCCCTTTGATGTCTTAGCACCACCTGGCAGTGTGTCTGGTTTCCTGTTTGGTGTCTGTCCATCTGTCAGTCTGTCCCACTAGAAGGGAACCCCAGAAAGCTGGGCTCTATGGAGCTCCAGCATTGAGAATAAACACCTACCTCATGGTAGGCGCTCAGCAAGCACACGCTGAGTGAATGCCCCGTGTCCCTCAGGATGGTGTGTTGAAGGCCCCCGCGAAGGTCAGTTCAGTGAATGAACCACAAAGTGTAACAGCAGGTGTTCCCACTGCCTGAGACTGCAGCCAGAGCTGTGCAGCTCCTGTCCACGGGGCCCCTGAATCTCCCCAACAGCCCTGCAGCATGCGTGTCCTCGGGCCCATCAGAGACCGAGGCCCAGAGGGAACCACAGTGGCCTGCGGGCTGGGCAGGACATGGGATTCAGGAGACTGATGCTAGAGCCTGTGTCCTGGAAATGTAGGTCCCTTTTCCACTGGGACATCTGCCTCCTAAGACGCCTGAGACACCTATCCCAGGCTAGGTTGTCATCAGCTAGAGAGCGTGGATTCCCTAAGTGGGCCTTACCCATCCCCAGAAGCCTAGGGCTCCGAGTTGCCCCATAAGAAACTCTCTGGCATGGGGACAGAAGTGATCTGAACTCCGCCTGGGATCCCGCTGTTCCAGCCCCTTCCCGAAGGCTCAGGAGACCAGTTCATTGTCCTGGTACTTGCTTGGCCCAGGGGCTTGAACTTCAGGGTCTTTATCCTTTCTCTTATTCCAGTGCCAAGCTTGGCCTCGCACTCAAGGACGCAGCAGAAGTAGCCACCTGCCAGTCCACCACATGCCCACCTACCTGCCCACCTGCCTGCCCAACGCCTGCCCACCCACCAGCCCACCACATGCCCACCCCTGCCCACCCCTTGCCCACCTCCCTACCTGCCTGCCTAACCCCTGCCCACCCCCTGCTCGCCCTCCTGCCCACCCTCCTGACAGTCTACCCAACCAGCCAACCACCTGCTCTCTGGTCTATCTGTCTCCCCCTCCCCACCACAGGAGGCCGGGACAGTGCAGTTGTACAGCACCCGTGCTTATTTCCAGTCAGTTTAATCCCCGCATTTCCTGGTCAGACTCGAGCAGACTCGCAGTGTTGAGAGCAGCTGTCTCGGAATTGGACCCGGATTCGTACACACCCGCCTCTGGGGGCCAGTGGGGAACCTCAGGCCAATCATTTATTTAGCATCTTGGAGCCTCTGTGTTCCCATATGTGAAATGGGTGCAAACCAGATTACCTCATAGACTCCTATGGAGGGTTCCAGTGTCCCAGGCATGGAAAGTTTCTCAGGGAACACGAGTTATTATTATTGCCGTTACTTAATTAGTGAACGATGGAGAAGGGAAAGCCATCGGGCCCACCTGGCTGCTGTTTGGTTTCCTGCTGTCCCCTGTGCCCGCTTTTGTCTTCCCTTCAAAGAAGTGCGGGACTTTGCATTCTAGCTTTATTCACAGCAAATTGGCCATTATCGTGCGAATTTCCTTAATGTCTCTAAACATCATTTTAGCATCTACTCAGTTGTGAAGATCCCGCGCGCTGGCATTAACTTAGCTCCCCACAGAGCGACATTTAAGGCAGCTCGCACTTTTTTTCCCCCCTCTTCTTTTTTTTTTCTTTTGCTGTGACAAATAACAGTAACAGCAGCGGTGGCAGGAGACCAGGGTGCAGCCAGCCCTCCGCTGGCTCGGCCCCTCCCCGAAGTGAGTTGCTTCCTCCGGGAGGGACTCCAGCCTGAACCTGGAGTGGCAGTCTGATGGCTCCACGCACAGCTGCCCGGCCTGGTGGCACCACAGATGGGTTCTTGATGCAGCTCTGGGGCGCTATCTCTTTAATTGTCATGGCAATGTTATTAATCCGCTCCGTGTCTCCGTGAGCCTCCCCGTCTCTTTTACTGCCTCCAAGACCACACGGGGAAGCATCTCTGTTTCCATAAAGCAGCATTTGTTTCTCAAACCTTGGTTCCTTGGAGTTCTCCTCCACCCCCCCCTCCTCTTACTATTTACTAGATACATTTTTAATTAACTTTCAGTCAAGTTGCTTTTCTGGAAAGCCCAGGCCTGCTCTGAGCGGCACAGCTCAGCCTGGATGCTCAGTTTCCTACGGGTGTCCCACGTGCGGTGGAGTTCCCTGCCCCATGCCAAGACTGGCTAGGAAGATGGTGGGAATTTGGAAACCTCCTGTTAAATGGCTAAAAAGCCAAACTGTATAAGCTGCTGATTAAATACAGCGTAGTAGACATGGAAAGGGTAACCCTTCATCACTCCACGCCATGCTTCTCGCTACGGTCTTGCATTAGCTATGTATGGCTGTACTCCTGAGTTAGGGGGATGTATGTCCTGCTCCATCTTGTCTGCCTGGAAGATACCTGGCAGGATGGGCTGGATGGGCTAGCCTGGGGTTTCCCTTCTGCACTTAGGGACAGTGAGCTGGGGTGTTTGCACCTCAAAGGCAGGCAGCGTGTGCTCGGCCCAGTGTGCTGGGATTCCGCCAGGGTGTGGGGACCCTGCTGGCCTCTGAGGACAGGATGTTCAGTGCCTGCTACCTAGTTTCCTGTCACCGGCATGAGGTGCTGGAATGTTGCCACCTCAAGTAGCTTGACCTCTGACCTCTCTGGGGACAAGCGTGTCTCTTTCGCAGATGTTAACAAGTAACGCCGTGGCTACAGGGTCACCTACAGGCAGGCGGCTGGTGGTCAGCACGCGGGGCCACCGTGGTTCTCGAAGGTCAGTTTATGAGCTCCTCCCAGCTCCAGACCATTCCAGGGGAGGGTGGAAAGTAGGACTGGCCACTTTTTTCTGTACTGCTGGATCCTTTGTCCCTGAAGGGGCCATCCCAGGCTCCTCTACATCAGCTTCCTGGCCCCAGCCTGCTTCCGTGCCAACCTGAGTGGTGGCAAGGGTTCCACGGGCATCACAGAGCCCTCACTCAGACAAGCGGAGCCTGCTGGAGGCCGGCTATTGGGTGCAGGCCCCGTGTTGAGGGTTAGGAGTCAGGAGACAGAGAAGGCAGCGTTCAGAAGCCTTCAGAAGCCATCCCCGACTCAGAAACGGCCCACGCCGACCTCCACCTTCTTTGCTCGGAAAAATCAATGCCTTCTGCCAAGGGCAAACACACCTTAGAGATGAGCAGGGAAGCCACTTCAAAGGCCACTCCAGAGTGACCTTGATGGAGCAGAGAGGTCGTGGGCGCCTCTTCCAGCCTCGGTTCCCAGCAGGCTGTCGGTCTGGAAGGCCAGGAGCTTCTCAGCAGGCTGGGGTAGGACGGCCTTTGTATCTGGGTCCCTGCATCTTTGAGTAAGCCACTGCCTACTTACCTGAGAGAGCGAGGACATTGGGAGACTGTGGGAAGGTCTGCTGGGAGCTTGGTGACAGGCATCCATTTCCTAGTTAGCCACCCTCACCCAGGCCTGCACCCTGGTGTGGAGACCGCAGTGACCCAACCCACACACTTGTATGGAACTTTCATTAAAATGTCCTACCACAGTAATTGTGTTAAGTAGAGATGCCAGCCCATGAGTCATTAATAAAGAGGCATTTCATAAAGGCCAGGTACGACCCTACCATGAGGGGAGGGGACAACCCTCCACGCCCACGACAGAATCCCTATAATCACACTCTGAGCCACAGCAACCTCCCCATGAGAAGGACCCCAAAAAACCCACACCTGCCTGTTTCTTCCCACTCACGTGATTTGGAGGAAGGGACGCTGCTCCATGACCCCACCCCAGCTGGAAGTCACTACTTCCCCAGGCACACAGACGAAGGGCCTGGGGTTGAGTCCTGTTGCTTTCGGCTCGGCCCCCTGGATCTTTGGACTCCAGCATCCTCTTCCTCCGTTGCGCCGTTCACCATTTTCTGGGGCTCAGAAAGACTCAACACCTGGAGCTGGGCGCTGTGGTTCTGAGCGGGAAGAGCCGGGATGCACAGCTCTGCAGGGCCCACAGCCCCACGCCGCCAGTCTCCATCACTCTCCAGTCCTCCTTTCCAACACTCCTGCCCCAGCCAGGTGACCACCTAAGACACTTTACTGGAGTCTCATCGAGACAAGAGCCGCCTCCAATCCAGGGACCCTTGGCTGCTACTTAGCAAGGGGACAGTCTTCCCTTCCACTGACCCTCCCCCCATGACCTCCTGACCTGAGCTGCCCAATAGCCTCAATAGTCATTCCCTGACCAGTACCCCCACAGTGTGGGAGCCCAACTCTCCTGTGGGACACCTTACTCCATAGGACGGGGTCAGGGGTCGGAGGGTAGAGGGAAGACTGGTTGAGAGTCCACCAGAGCAGCCCCTCCAAGTCTCTCTCTTGTAATCACTGTGTCCCCCTGCCTCTTACTGTGGCCACTTCCGTGTTTCCAAGGACGCATCTCTGTTGCCTCGCAGAGCTCAAATCCAGATGTGTCCCGATCAATACACGCATGTAATGGACCGTTACTGTCTTCCTGAAAGCCATTAGTCAGTCGATGGCAGCGTGGCAGTGTGTCTCCCAGCTGACAGGAGGGGGAGGGGGCCAGAACTCTTTGTGGAGCCTGGGGACAGGAGAGCAACTTCGTCCATTAGTCCGAGAAATCCAAGCTGCCAGATGGGGGTTGGGGAGGCGTAGGACCACAGTAGGCAGCTGTCACCAAGAGGAGCAGTGGCTGTGCCCAGGCCAGGGGTGGGGGCTTCAAGGGCTGTTCTAGAGGTGGATGGGACCTGGAATAGGTGGATGCAGGGCAGGTAAGAGAGTACAGTAGACTCCAGAGAGACTTGGGCATGGCATGGAGGGTCACTGCACTGAGGGCTGGGCACTCTGGGTTTCAGGGGAGAAGAGGATTCCGAGTAGGCAGGACAAGTCACAGGTAAACAGGAGGCATGAGATGCCCAAGGGACAGGTGCGTGGGTCTCCAGCAGGCACGGTGGCCCAGGAGGGATGCTGGGTAGGCCACCACCCCTGAAAGATGGCTTGTCTCTGGCTGTTCTGGCAGCAGTGGACAAAGACAAGGGGTGGTAGTGGTGGTGGGGCGTGTGTGTCTGTCTGTCTGTCGTCTGTGTGCATATGTGCTGTGTGTGTGCCTATGTATGTTCGTGTGTGTGTGTGTGTGTGTGTGTGTGTGTGTGTGTGTGTATCTGCGTGTCTGTATTATCTGATTCATAGTTGAATGTGTACCAGCACGTGGGTGTGCTGTGATGTCTATGTGACAATGTATGTCCTGGTATACCAGGCAGGAAATGAATGTGTTCACGCGCCGTGCATGGGTTTGACCCTGAATGGAGCTTCTCTCCACACCCCACCCCTGTGAGAGGGTAGCAGGAGGGTGTCCTAAGCTTTCTGGAGCTCTGATAAAAACAGACCAAAAGCAACTTGAGGGGAGAAAGAGCTTGTTTGGCTTCTGGGTTACGTCTGGGGAAGCCGAACAGGAACTCAAGGCAGGCGATTGAAAGTACAGGAGAATGCTGTTTAGTGGCTGCTCCCCCAGGTGGCTCGGCCTGCTTGCATCTACAGCCCAGGTCCACCTGCCTAGGGATGACACCACCCGCAGTGGGCTGGGCCCTCCCACAGCAATTAGCAATCAGGAAAATGCCCTGTGGATAGATATGCCCACAGGCTGCTCTGATCTGGGCAGTTCTTCCACTGAGGGTCCTTCTTCCCTGGCAACTCCAAGTTCGTGTGAAGTCAACTGCTGAAGCCCACCATGACAGGGACTCTGCGCTGGGCCTGCATGATTCGCAGGTTGGACAGCACAAAGAGGAAACAGGTCTCAGTCTGCACCCAGGTTTGAGAGAGTGCAAGTGGGACCAGTGGGACCGAATGGCATGGATAGTTAGAGATGAGGAGTGACACACATAGGCACAATAGATGATATTTGCTCCACATGATTCACAAGACATACATTCAAGACTGGGCTGCAAGTCAGGCTGAGGACTCAGAACAGACTTAATCCCAGCCATAGCAAACTCCTATTCATCCCTCAGAACCTTGCTGAGGCCATTTCCTCTGATGCAGGGGTGGGGGAGGGGGGTGGCACTCCTTCTTCTGATGACCCACTCTCCCTGTGTCCACAGTAAGAGCCCTAGCCACTTGGTCCACACACAGGAGGGGGACAGGGCATGCCTGAGTCATCAGAGTTCATAGGGCCAGGGCAGAGTCCTGGGCAGGAGTGGGTACCCTAGTCTACCCTCTACCCCCCTCCTGCTGTTTAACCGTGGGCGGCCGTGACCCGCCGTGTCTCGGTTCCAGCTTTCCGCAGAACCTCCCGACCTTCTGGGGCTGCTGACCGAGCTAATGGGACAAGAGTGGGTACGTGCTCTGAAACCTTTGGCGCAGTGGGTGAAGGCGGCTTAATTCCCATGGGGGGAGGCGGGCAGTTCCAGACAGAGGTCTTCGGGGGAAGGACGGCCCGAGCGGCACCTGATGTAAAACACAAGCTTCCTGTTAAAGCGGTACCATCAATTATTGACCAGTGGGACATTAAAAATTAACTGCCAGGATGTGTGTGTTAAAAGGCCTGAGCCTCCCAGAGCCGAGAGAGGCGGCCGGAAGGAGGGCAGCAGGAAGGACTAGAATCGGGGAGCTCCCGAGCCCCCAACCCACCCTGCAGCCCCGTTCCCAAAATGTGCTGCCTGCTGCCCTGTGCCATAGAGATGCCTGGCCCGTCCCCCAGGCTGCAGCCCCACAGAGGCCCCCCTGGCCAGCAGGACCAGGGCATTCCCTCAGCTGCCAGGTAGCTTCCTTCTGAAGGAGAGAACAGGGCTCATGTTAAAGGTCTTTGCTTTGAGACAGAGTCTCATGTAGCCCAGGCTGGCCCTGGACTTCTGATCCTTACCTCTCTACCCATACCCAATTTACGAGGTTCTGGGGATGGAGCATGGGACTTCACACATGCTAGGCAAGCCTTCTCCCAACTGATCCACACCTTCATCTCCCACATGAAATTCTTCACAGTACCACAGTGTCCTCAGGCAGAGTGGACGCTGGAAGGCAACTCTCTGCCGACAGCATCGTCACTGAAAGGCGTCAACCTTTCTCAGGGAGACCCAGTGGGGAGTGAAAGGGAGCCAGACCCTGGGTGGAGAGAGGTCAAGGCCATTCCACCCTCCCAACCTCTTGGGTGGGAGTTCTTCCCACCATTTAATGGTCCTGGGGTTCCGAAAAGTCATGAGCACATCTAAGGTCAAACAGCCAAGGAGAAGTTGATCCCCCAAAGCCTCCATGTCCCCAGCACAGATGAGTGCAAGCCAGAATCACTCTCCTCCACACCACCCTCGTTACTCATCTCTTCCACACAGCTGATGTCTGTCCTGCTGGGTGACCCAAGGGACCCTTACTAAAGCACTTGCTGGTGGGCAGCTGCTCCACACACCTCTGTCCCATTCTGGTGCCTGTGTTGGAACCGACGGGTTACTGATACCTCATGCTGGTTGAACTTGGACCTGGAAGCCTCCTTGCCCCAGGAGCAGGTTGGCAGGCTGACTTGTTACTCTTGGAGTAAAGGCCGTACAGGCCACTGGCTTCTGGAGGTCACTGCTGTCCTCTTGTTCAGAGATGCTCTCCCTACTTCCATAGTACCCATACACATCCCTGCTGAGCAGGTGAGTTGAGGGAGAAGCTCCTGGAGGCAGGTGACAAGTGACAGGAGCTGGGAGGAAGGGAGGCAGTCTCCTCCTGAGGGCTAACCAGGACCTGGTCCATGCTGCTGGTGGCCAAACCTGGGCCTGAATCCTTGCTGATCACCCGAGACTCACTCAAAACAGGGACCCAAAGCTGAGATGCAGGCAGGCTGGGTGCAGAGGCAGAGACGCACACTTCTACAGTGTGAGGCCAGAGCTGAGGGACACCAGAGCCAAGGGGCCCTGGGCTTGGTCCCCAGAGCCATGGGAGGCTGTGACACCTACATCAGGGTGACAGGTCTGCTCCTTCGGGAGGCCCTAAGAGGACTTCTTGAGGTATTTGTGCTCACTGGTCCACAGCAGCTGCTGCCTGACCTCTGTCTCTGTTTCCTTTCTTTAAAACTTTTTAAAAATTTCATGTATACGGGTGCTCAGCCTAAGTCTGTGTACCTGGTTCCTGCTGGGCCCAGAAGAGGGAGTTGGATCTCCTGGAACTAGAGTTACTACAGGCAGTTGTGAGCCTCCATGCGGGTGCTGGGAATCGAACCTGGGTCCTCTGCAAGAGCAGCCAGTGCTCTTAACTGCTGAACCTTCTCTTCAGCCCACTGCTTCTGAGACCCTTCCATCTCTAAGACTTGCTGGGTGTGCCCAGCCGGATGAGCGTGACCCCCTGCCTCTTGTTAGGACCCGGAGTGGAATCCCAGCAGTAAGATCTCTGACTTGCAAGGTGGGACCACAGTTCCCAGGCATCAGGGCAGGGGACTGTTAGGGGCCTTGCCCACATAAGTCTACTCAGGTGTGTGTGTGTGTGTGTGTGTGTGTGTGTGTGTGTGTGTGTGTGCGTGTGCACACTCAGCTCTCTTGCAGTTTAAAGGAGCAGCTTGGCCTGTTCACATCCTCTTCCAGCCCCACTGTGGTGAGCATGCCCCATCTGAACGCGGGTAGCTTGCCATCCATTTGCAGGAAGAGCATCTCCTTGCCACCTGCCGGGACCACATCTGCTGCCCAGGCTGCCACCGTGCCCTGGTAGTGCATCTGGCCCCCGCCATGCTTCTTCTAGCATCCCTGCCTTCCGCTCCCTTGGAAAATGTACTTAAAGCTGTCCCAACTGTGGGGTTGCTGGGAGAACAACCCCCCAGGAAATGTGTCACGGTTCCCGCCCTGGCCCGGCAGCCAGCCAGCGCTAAACGGCTATGAGCAATTGCCATCCCAGGAGCCGCGTCCACACTTCACCTGCAGTTAGACAGAAGCCTCTCGCTTTCATTGTTCCAGACTCTCCCGGCATTCTGGAAGCTTTCATGACTATTCAAATTGCCAGGTGCTCCATCTATCTCATTTCAACCAGGCTGCAGACGCGGGCCCACCCCACCTGCCTGCCAGCTGCACGGCACCTCCTGTGCTCCCGCCCCCTACTCGGCTCAGCTCTGCTCACCCGTGTGGTGACACTGTACAGAATGGCGGTGTGTCCCAATGGTTAGCAGCACTGACTGGACTCCAAGCCCGCCCCCCTCCCGGCCCCAGCTGGCCATTGGCCCTTGGTAAGTCGACTGTCAGCCCCTCAGAGCCCCTCAGAGCCCAAGTCCTTTCCTAGTAAATTTTGAAAATGGGCTACTGAGGATGGAGCTCACCCGCACAGGGGACAGCACTCTGAGGAGGCCTGGATCAGGAGCACTGCCCATCCCTAACCTGCCTTTCACAGAATTTTCCAGAATCCCATAACCCTAGGATGAGTCTGAGGACCTTCATCGAGAGTCCGAGTCTGTAGTAGCCATTGCCCTCCTATCAGGCCCGCTATGGCTTTCTGAATGTCTTCAACCCGGCTGTCCCCTGCCCACCCATCCCCCAGCATCAACCAGCTTCCTTCTCAGGCCCCCACGGAGCTGAGGACCAAGCCAGGTCCCCTAGGACCCAAATTTTGATATAGCTAACATGGCAGGTACCCCTCCCCCGCCCTGTTCCTATCTGGGGTCCTTGTGTTCTGTCCCAACTCAGAGTCCTGGAGGACAACAGTGACGCGTGACTTAGTCCCATGATCCCAGCACCAGCTCAGATAGACTGGAAAAGACTCCATTAGGACAAGCTTCCAAAAGTCACATGGGAGACAGAGACATTGACTCTGAGGGAAGGAGTATGGCTGGCCCTGGGGCTGGAGCCAGTGAGCGCCTGGGGCCAGCAAGACTTATGGGGACAGGCACCCCTGGGGGACAGGTGCCAGTAGCCAGTTAGGGACAGTTTCTTAATCCTGGGCTCCCCGCGACCAACTGTGGGCGCCATGAAAGCCAACAGTTTCTTCCAGAAGCCTAGGCCAGGGCCAGGCATCCCATCATGCTTGGTTTATGTTGTGGCTAATGTCCAGCTGAGGCATGTCACGGTGGTCCACAGCCAGCTGTGAAAAACTCCTGCAGGCCTGGAGTGGCATGGGGGGGGCGGGTGCCTGAGGCCTTGAGACCTTCAATAACTTGCCCAGAGTCGCACAATATTTCGAACCCTAGGACTGCTTGACAGTGCTCAATAAAACCCAGACCTCTCTATAGTGATGTGGGATATGGGGTAACATGTTACTGATGCCTGTGGGAGGTAGGGAAGCTTCAGTAAAGGACACCAGTAAGGGTTCTTGATGGATGTGTAGGAGTTTCCCAGTGAAAAGGGGAGGATGTGTCTAGCTTGTGAAAAGTATACTGGGATTTCTGGAGAGACCTTTGGAACGGAATCCATGAACTTGGAAGAGGTACAGTCCAGCAATGAGAGGCCCTGAGGTCCCAGCCCAGACATCAGGACTGAGCCCACTGAGAAAGCCCGTATAGAATGGATTCTTCCCAGATGTATTGATTTTTAAAGTATTTCATTATATACAAGGTATTATTTAAAATGTAGTCAAGTGGTAGGGAATGGGATTACATTGACCTCAGTCAGTAAAGTGCTCGCCATGCAAATGTGGGGACCAGAGTCCAGTCCTCAGCACCCATGTAAAAAAGCCAGGTGTGAAAAAGCCATCTGTACTGGGACCAGAGGCTGTGGAAAACTGAGTCCCCACTTCAATGGCCAGACCAGCGGTCCAAGCAGAGGGACCAGAGGGTACCCTGAGGCAGAGGTACCCAGACACTGAAGGAGAAGTAAGGTGGTCCTGGCTAGAGAGGAGCCAGGGAGGCACACCCAGATACCCACAATCACGGTACCAAGGTCTCATGGACAAGCATGGGGCCAGCAAAAGAGATCTACCATGCACGCGTATGTGAAGTCTGGTGGTCCTGGAAGAAACTTTCTTGGTGCACTTGAACTGTTTTGAAAGCAGACTCAGGGCGTCTGCTGGCGATGGAGTGCACCTGGAGGTGAAAGACAGGAAGAGGGCGAGGGCGGAGCTACAGGAGTTGGAGACGGCCGGATGATGGAGGGAGAAAGGAGTGAGTTTAGAGGGATGTGTAGGAGTTTAATGTGAGGTATGATAAAAAGCAAGGCGCCTGGGAAGCACAGGGGTGGGGTGGGTGTGGGATCCAGGAGGAGGTTGGGACTTCCATGCCAAGGTCATCTCACTCGGCATGTATCGATGCCAGCCGGGTCACTGATAACACCCTGGGAAGGAGACCAAGAACCAAGGACATTAAAACCAGACACCTGGTCCTGGGTCAGCCTCAGCATCCTGGCCCCTCTGATCTCTAGTTCAGTGCCCCCCTGGGTGTCTCTGAGCGGGCACAGCCTTCAGCTGTGACCTCTGTTGCTGGACATATGACATTCTCACCCTGTGACTGGAGGGACTGAGTGGCATCACTGGGTCAGGACACAGGCATCTGTCCCACGGGAGTCTGGCCTTCTTTGGTGGTTTATTGGTTCAATCAGTTTAATCAAGGCCTTCTCTGTGCTGGGCACCGTAGTGGCCCCAGGATTTTAGTGTGGCCAAGCCAACACTAAGCCCTGCTTAGGGAGAGACACAGTGTAAATGACTCCAGCTGTCAGCAGGGTAGGGTGGGAGCTGCCACAGAGAGAGCGGTTTGAGCTGGGTGGGGAAAGGTGGAGGTGTGGTCTGACCGTGGCAGCCAGCAGGTACCAATGGGAGAGAATGGACAGAGCATGCTGGGTAAATGGCACGAGTATCCTGCGTCGATAGTGGCTGATAATGATAGATCACACAGCATGGAGGCCAGGGGACACTTATACGGGCCTCAGCAAGCCATGGACCCAGGGATCTACAGGGAAGCTAGGGTTCCAGATGAGGGTGTAGGAATCAGGGCCACAGTTTTCTCAATGCTTTGACAAAATGCTGGACGAAAGCCACTTGATAGTGGAAGAGTTTATGCCACCATAGCAGGAAAGGCATGGTGGGAGGAGTGGGAGATGGCTGGTCACACCACATCCAGTAAGGAGGCAGAGAGAGCAGAGATCCTGTTCCGCTGACCCAGAGGAACTTTTAGTCACCTAGGACCCCACACACAGAATTGTGCCACCTACATTCAGGGCAGATCTCCCCACCTCAGTTAGGCTCATCTAGCTGCTTCCACGCATGCACGCCCAGCGGTTTGTCTCCTAGGTCATTCTAGGTCAAAGTTCACAGTGGGTGTCAACCATCACAACTGCACCAAAGGAATGAGATCCAGTCCAAGCTGGGTCTGAAGGCAAAAGACCAACGTCCCAGCCTGGAGATGTTTGGCAGAGGTCATCTCCCCTTTTCAGCCGCCATGGGAGGGAGACAGGTGGCCACAGTGACGAGGCTTCCTCACGTCACTCATCTCCCATTCATACACTAACCTCACCGGCATCACCTTTGAGAGGCGGAGCCTCAACGGAGGAAGTGGGGAACTGGGATTGGCTTCTACTTCCTGTCAGCTGTCTGCCTTTGGATCCTCCCAAATGTGAGCCAGAAGCCCCCTGCTTCTGTCACCTACAGTCTGGGGCTGTTTCCCTCCACCATGCTCTTCCCTGCCATGATGGACTATATCCTCAAACTGCAGACCATGCTCTAAATTGCTTCTGTCAGGAATTTGGCCACTGTGGGGAATGAGGAACTCCACTCATAACAACCACTAACAACGGAGTAGCAAAGGGTTAGTTTATTTGGACTTTGTAAATTGGTCAGCAAACGGGCCCACAGCAGGAACCCAAAGGACTGTTTCTGTAGCCCCAAGTCGGGCACTGCCCCTTTTCCCTCACTGGTTGAGTAAGCAGGGGTACAGTCGTACATGTCATCTGTCATCTACAAAACGGGTGCATGGGTTTATCTGTACATCCTCCATCCTGTTTATTTTAAAGATTTTGGGGTGCATGACTGAGTCACATCTTCAGGTCACTAGGCAAGCTTGGCAATTAGTAATTTTTTTTACTCTAAACTTCTAGCCTGGGTGGGGAAGCTAGACGAGCCGGTGTTGGTGGCCCGGCATCTCCTGATCATCAGTAGCTGGACCTAGACTGACCCAGACAGTCCATTTGTATGTTTTACTTCTCAGAGTCACTGCAACAAGAAAAGTAACATTAGCCTGTGATGATTAATCCCTGCTTGTCAACCTGAAACACACCCAGGAAGAAGGAATCAGCTGAAAAATGGCCTCCATCAGATTGGCTGGTGGCCATGTCTGTGAAGCATTTTCTTGATTGTTAATTGATGTGGGAGGGCCCAGCCTACCGTGGGTGATATCTTCCCTAGGCAGGTGGGCATGGGCTGTGTAAGGAAGGTGAGCCTAGGAGCAAGCCACTAAGCAATATCCTTTCATTGGTTTTTACTCAAGCTCCTGCCTTGAGTTCCTGCCTTGGCTTCCCTCCATGGTGGAATGTAACCTGTAAGACAGAATAAACCCTTTCCTCTCCAAGTTGGTCATGGTCATGGTGTTTATCACTGCCACAGAAAACAAATTAGAACAGCACAGTGTGGATGGCGCTGAAGTCCTTGGGAAATGCTGAGACAATCTGAGCTGGTGAAGATGTCAGGGAGGGTTGGCTGTCAGGGACCTGGGCAGGAGTATCCTTGGAAGCAAGAAGAATCAAGACAAAGGGCAGGAGCATACTAGAACAGGAGGCATCTCTGAGTCAACACTACTAGACCAGTACTGGGGGGTGGGGATGGCAATTGCTAGCCATAGATGTAGCAGCATGGGGGTCTCTGGAAACTATGATGTCATTCTAGTTGGAGATTGGAATTGGACAGAAAGCACATGGGTACTCCCTCACCAGCTACCATCTCCCCTTTTGTCTCTTCCACCTTCTGCTGTGTTGGAATCCCCAGCTGTTCACATAGCCCATTGCTTTCCAAAGAACCAACATCTAGATTTGTTTATGAGATGTTTCCATTTTAATCTCTTTCTATCTTTCCTGTGTCTTCTTTGGCTTTGTTTGTTTGTTTTTGTCCTTTCTAACTGTTTGAGCTTGGTAAATCATTTGCGTTTTCATGTTTCTGGAGGGCTTATTTTAAGGCTATGAAACCACCTCTTCGTACAGCTTTGGCTGCATCACTCAGCTTTGGAAATGTTTTCATTTTTGGCCAGTTTTGAAATTCCTGTTTTTCTTAACTGATGTTTTGTGATTTTTGACTCCTCACTCTCCCACTCTCTTTGCCTTGGATGATTTAAAGGAGTTTATAAAATCTTTAGGGGCAGACTTTATTTTGTTTTGTGGGTTTTTCTGGTGTGTGTTCATGTGTATATGTACAAGTGTGTGCACATGCATGTGGCAGCTACAGGGTAACATCATGTGTCTTCCTCAATTGCTTTTCACCTTACTGTTTGAGAGAAGGTCTCTCACTGAGCCTAGCTCACTGATTTGGCTAGATTGGATGGCCAGAAGGTCCAGGAATCCTCCTACCTGCCTCCTCAGTGCTGGGATTACAGGAGCCTGCCATAGCACCTAGCTTTTTATGTGGGTCTCTGAATTCAGGTCCTCACACTGTGTGTGTCAAGCCCTTCACCAGCTGAGCCCCAGCCATTTATTTGTTTGTTTGTTTATTTAGAGTCTTGCTATGTAGCCCAGGCTGGCCTCAAAACTTGCAGCAATCCTCCTGCCTCTGTATCTTGAAAGCTGAGATTCTAAGTGTGTACCACTTACACCTGACTTGTGGTTTTTTTTTGTTCAAATTATATTATGACCAGATAATGTTTTATTTCTGCTGTTTGAAATTTAAGCCTGATTGTCAGCTCTCTCTCTCTCTCTCTCTCTCTCTCTCTCTCTCTCTCTCTCTCTCTCTCTCTCTCTCTCTCTCTGTGTGTGTGTGTGTGTGTGTGTGTGTGTGTGTGTGTGCATCTGTTGGGGGGGGGCTTCCCTTATGTTGGCCACTCCATCTGCCATGGAGAGAGCGGAACTGGGTGTACCAACGATAGCACACTCTGCCTCCTTTTCTCCTGCATCCCTGGCTGTTCCTGCGGAGCAAATACCAAGACTGTGCTGTCTTGTGCACAGGGACTCACTAGTGTTGGACCTCACGGTTAGCTGTCTCTACCATTCTCTCACACGACACTTGCTTTGCTCACTCTCTCTGCCTCTTGCTCCGCCCCCATGTCATTTTTAGGTATTGTGTAGCCCAGGTAACCTAGAACTCCCACCACACCAGTTGGTTCAGTGCTGAGGACGGATCCCAGGACTGTGCCTCAGGAAAGCACTGAACTGGACTCCGCTCCGTCCCAGCTAGACCCAAGTTCGGCTGTGTCTGATAGTCCGGCCGTGACCCGGAGTTCCTCCCGGTATACTGTTGCGTGTATCACCACCCACGCTTTCTTTTGAGATGGGGTGGGGTGCAGGAAACAGAGCCTATCACCCGAGCCTTTTGAAGCGTAGGCTCCAATGGTGTGGAGTGCGGGCTCTTCTGAGTCGCTTGGCCCGAAGTGGGATGGATCTGCGATCCCCGCTCAGCGTCTTTTCTTTTTTAGCAAGTTCGTATGGCTCATTAATGTCTACTGCTGCCGCAGACACACTCAGTCCCATTCCTGTCGTCCCGGTTTATGATACATTTTTGCGTTTATAGCTTTGGTGGGGGCTGTCAATTTCCCCCCATATGGCCTGGGTTTTCTTTGTTTTATTTTCCGTGTAAATGTCTTCTGATCACTCGGGAAGCTGTGTTTGGATGCCATGGTTACCTCCATAATTATAATGGGATGCAATAGGCTTAATCGTTTATTTTGTGATACGGCGTTTATTTTCCCCCCACAGTGAACAATGTCATCTTCGGTGTCTTCGCCTTTCTCTCCCCTTGTCTCCCCGATCCCTGTGTTCTCTTGTCCCGGGCCCCCCTCACATTTCTGATATGACTTTAACGGCTGAGGAATTCTTCAGAACCCCCCAACTCTAAATGAGTCAGACCTCGTTTATCCACACCGCCTCCTCCTCACCTCGTCCCTCCTACGATCTGTTATTTATACCATTTCTCTGTTTTCATTCCCATTCTCTTTTGTACTTGTCAGAACCCTTGGGCTTTTTCAAACACACTCCTAGAGCGAGCGCCTCCTCCGTGCCCCCTCATGGGCCCAAGCCTAGCCTCCGGTGACTTATTTAAGACAGGCTCACAGAGATAGGAATCCAAACAACTCTTACTGCTAACTTTACACTGGAAAGATGGTTCCCATACCCAGGCTTTAAATTACTTGGTTCGTGCGTTCATTCATTCATTCATTAATTCTTTCATTCATTCATTCAACAAGTATTTATTGAGTCCTACTGGGTGCCAGTTGCCATTCTAGGCCCTGGAAATACAGGATAAGGAGACAGCCGATCACCTTAGCCCTCTTGCAGCCTAGTAGTCTTTGACTTCCCTGTATCAGCCACCCTGTCATGTGGTCACTCTAGTCTGCAAAGGCCTCTGGGAAGACAGGGATTTGTAATTGGGTAGCTGTTTTATTATTTTTTCAAAATGACATTTTATTTCGTGTATGTCTGTGTGTGGGTGTGTACACTGCCGTGCCTGTGTGAGGGTCAGAGAATGATTTTCAAGAGTCAGCTCTCCCTTTTCACCATGTGGGTTACCAGGTTTGGCGGTAACAATGTTTACTGTTGAGCCAGCTCACCAGCCCTGGGTAGTTCTTCTTAGCATGGCGATCTGTGGAGCAGGCATAGATGGGGTTTGTTCCTTGCTCCCTGTTGTCCGGCCTAGAGCCTGGCTCAGCCACTCAGGGCCCTCAGTCTTCAGGCCTCTCTTACATCCTTGTCCTTACCCACTGGTCTCCTGGCCCATCCCTGGTCCAGGAATGCCTTGGGTTCCTTTTCATGACTTTATCATGTCCAAAGCCATGGAGACCTGTCCAATGGGATGAGTCCAAGAGGCATAATGGGTTTTGTTATTCATATGAATGGTTTCTGTATCTGTTTTGAGTAGTTGTTAGCTCATGACAAAAGGATGCTATATTCATTTTTCATCCAAATCAGAGTACCGTGGAAGGCTAAAAACTAACAGTATTAAAGTAAAATAATTATGTTTGATGACAGGTGTTCACTGGATCTGTCTCCAGCCGAGATATATAGTCAAGCTGTAGGAGATGAACCCCATTGAGTCTTATAAGTTGATCTGATGGCTTCAAGAGTGAGAATTATATTTACCTTTGCAATCTTTGTTCTGATAAGCAGCCTGCTGGCTCTGTTAGATTTTCCAGATAGATTATATACGGTTAATTGTGAGTTGGGTTTTTGTATTCAAATCCTGGCACTCTGTACATGTTTCTTGTCTTATTGCATGGGCCAGGAGCTCTAGTCTCCCATGCAACCACAGCATCACAGAATTTCTTGTGTCTAAAGTGCAAATGGCATGTGTTCTTGGCTTCTCCTCACTCTAACGCTTGATACTTGTCTCTTCCACTCTCCCCAGAAAACCCTTTTGCTGTGCCTCAGGATGGAGGAGGTTAGACCCAGAGCACCTGGTGCAGCCTCCAAGAACAGCTTCAACCAAGACACCAGGGAGAGCCGGGGCAACGGTGTGGTAACAGAAGAGGAAAAACCACCTGTGCCCAGAACCCCCTTCCGAGGACTTCTGAGATCAGGAGCAAACTCAGGGTCCGGGGACAAACAGGGTGCAGGAAAGGGGCTCTGAGCCACCTGTCTGCAAGCAATAGTTCTTTTTTGGGCTGGTGGCTTCTGAGAAGAGACTCGGTGTGGACTGAGATGACCAACACTTAGCTGCCCTGGCTGACCCCAGCCAGAAGGATTTGGGGCCGTGAGTTGTGCCATGGTCCAAACACTGACGTTTTTCCTGCCTCCACTCCCTCCAATAGTGGCCCCCTTAGGCCCATCCGTGTCGGAATATCGACCGTGAGTGTGTGCGCGCACGTGTATGGTCAGGGTGTTCTTTCTGTGTGTTCGTTCAGCTAGTTTTTAATCGAGTCCCCTCGCCACCGGCTGTAAGGTTCTCCGATGGGCACAGGTCACTGTGTGGCTGAAGAGTCTTCCCTGTGTCCTCGCCTGAGGCTCAGACCTCTTGCTGTGGCCAGCAACTGTGAGCTGGTAGAGTGGGCGGGCACAGGGCCCAGCCTTCCTGTGCCACAGGTGGCGGGAACTGGAACATACCAGTGAGGATGGGTTCTGGTGAAATCTGTTCCCATAGCAGCAGGCATGAGGAAATATCTCAGCGGGCTTTGGGCAGCCTAGTTGGATGTGCTGTGTGGTGCACCATCACAGTTCCTGGGAGGTGGGCGTGTAACACCTCTGGAAGAGTACAGCTTGGAGAAGGGTGCCACAGTCATATGGTCAGGGCATGGCCCGCTCCACAGTTGTGGAGACCCCAGGGTGACAGGAACCCAGGTCCAGGTTTTGATTCCCACGGTGTTAACAGGCTCCACAGCCCAGGTCCCCAATATGGTCATTGGAGCACCCGCCTGACATTTTTACAGTGAGTGCAGCATCTCCACAACCCAGATCCTCCACCGTCACTGCCTGAGCCTCCCCCAGGGGTTCACACTAGCCACACACTTGCTGTGCACTAGGCCAGGCAGTGATCAGATCCAGGGGTAAGGAATGCCAGGCTCTGGGAGAAGAACCACATAGACAGGATGAAGGGTCCTAAGGAAACCCAGAACAGAGGGTTCCATGAATCTGTCTACTTAAAATGGGGGTTTTCCAAGTAAGCCTGGGTACCTGTAACATCTGCCCACAGAGCTCATCATCATTGACCCACTGTCCCAGAGCACACAGAAGAAAAGACATCCCCCCGGAGTAACTAACCCTGTGGATCTCCAGAGGCCATGTTGCCAATGTAGACATGGCCACCCCACTCCTATGAGCGAGGCTGAAGTGTTCCTGCCCTCCCTGTGACCCGTTCTTCCTGAAGCTGCATCCTCACTTGATCGGCGGTAACCCCACATAGGATGGCCGCCCGCCTGCCACACACTGTGGGGGAGAGTGAGCAAGGGGCAGCGAGGAAGGAAGAGCCAGCGTGGAGGTGCCCTTGGGGGTCACAAGGTATATTGTGGAGGCTGTGTGTGGAGGCTTGGGTCGTCAGGGGTGTTTAAGCCTGGGTTCAAACCACACGCAAGACCAGCAATGGGACCTAGAGAGGAAGAGCCAAAGGCCACAAGAGCCACAATCCCGTTGGGTTCCTAGAAGCAAACAAGCTAGGGTGGCCAGGACTCAAAGCGCAACAGAGGTGAAGGGACAGTTCCTCATGCAGATCTCTGTAGTCCCCACAATGGTGTATACACACACACACACACACACACACACACACACACACACACACACACGCACGCACAATGCTTCTCCATCCATAGTACTGTGTGCTAGAACATAAAACTCTTCCCACTCTGGCTGGCTCTTCATCCTCTCAGCCCCACATGAGGGAGAGATGGTCCCATTGGTGGACATGGAAGCTGTCACTCTAGCTGGCTCTAGAGGCCCTACTGGATCAAAGGCCTCTGTCTCTGCACCCAGTCGGTTACTCTTAGATGCACTGTCGTGCCCCCGCCCCCCCCAGCCTGGAAAGCCTATGCTTGGATCTTGATTAAAGATGGGCATGGGCCCTCTCCCGCATGCTGCAGCATCCGAGGGTGTGTGCAGCCATTGCCCTGGAGGGTTTTAGCAATAGACGGGCTGGGTCAGCCCACACCTATGCAGAGCCTCTGCAGGAAAAGGCATCCTTGTCCCAAGCTGCACAGATTCTAATGTCACCTGAGGAAAGAGATCACAGGCAAGACCCGGGGCCCTCCTGCCTCGGTTTCCCCAGTAGTGAGAGGAAGGAGTCAGATCAGATGTTGAGGGGACTTCTGGCTTTGGGTGGCTCTGGGTAACCCTCTTGCAGCTGCCTGCTGCTCAGGGCTACTTCCTCTGTGAAGCCTCCTTCCTCAGACACAGGAGGCCATGGCCATACAGACAGCAGGGTACAGGGTGGGGGTGGGGTTCTCCAGCAGAGGTCTCTTAGGGAATAGCTGAAGGCCCCCATGAAGATTCTGGTTGAGGACCTGCATCTCTCATCTATGAGAGACTGCATCTCTCGTATATATGTCTGAGGCTAAGAGTCTAGACACTGGCCAGGACACAGGAGTGCCCCCATGGCCGGAGGTCAGCATAGAATTTGACTTTCCAGGCCCTGGTAATCCTGCTCCTTCCAAGCTGGGTGACACCGGCTCACCCACCCAACCTCTCCGAGCCTCCTTTCCTCATTTGGCAAGCCAGGGTTAAAGGTCAGGGTCTTACGCCATGCCGCTTCATAGAGCTACGGAAGGCAAGAGCTGTGTCCGTGTGGGTGTGAGGACTGGGTGGGATGCACGACCTCAGGTGGCCGTGATGAAAATCTGTTCCCAGCTCATGGTGTCTGTGGCTGGCAGATGTGCCAGTTAGTAGCATGTCCTGAAAAGACACAGGGTAGAGACAAGTCCCTGAATATTTATTGAGCTGTCGTGGCTGCCTCGGTTCCCACGGCTGCCTCCTCCAGATGCCTGTGTCGACACCCCCCCCCTTTTTTTTTTTTCTGTGAGTCTCAGGCCACAGTACACTCTTGTAGCAACAAGTAGCCACAGGAAGCAGAGAAGCCGGTGACACCGTGTGCCCAAGGAGAGTCATGAGACGTCCTTGTATCTGTCTGGCATTTCCCACTGGGAACTGTGTGTCCTTTGTGAGCAGTGTTATGCCCTGTCGTCTGTATGATCTGGGGACCTCCATTCAGAACTCCTCCCTGGCTGGCTGTAGTCACCAAGGAGATGGCTTGCTCACCCTGTGTGGGAGTGGCCAAGCATCTGATGGTGACTTTCACCAGTGTGCAACGGGCCTTAATCCAAACAGGAGCACATGCACACACACACACACACACACACACACACACACACACACACAAACAGGCATACCCATGAGCACACACATGTATGCACACATATGTATACATTCGCCCACACACATGAATATAACTTGTACGCGTTTGTGTCCACACATCCACATGCATGTTCACATGTATATGAATATGTACACATCCATGTGTGCACATGTATACACACACACATATGAGTATAATTTACACAGGTTCAGGAATAAACACCTATGAACACACACACACACACACACACACACACACACACACACACACATATATATATATGAGAACAGATATAGACCCCCATGTATGCATGCATACCCATGTATGCCACATGTCCATGTTCACATATGTCCACAAATACACTCACATGTATATGCATGCACCTACATGTGAACTCACACATACATGCACACACATGATTCTGATCTGGTCCCCCGCAGTCTCAGATACTGCAGACAACAGTGGTGTGTACAGCTGTGCTCCTGGGGCAGGACCACTTCCTGGGTCATCCGAAAACCCCGTCAGGCAACTTTAGCTCCAAAGTGGAAAGGATGTGGGATAACAGGAAAACAAGCCAGGGGTGATGCTTGAGGATGTCTTCAGTCAAGAGCTGGTCCTCCCTCATCCTGTCTAGTGCGCACCCCCCCACCCACCAGGTCCGTGCAAACAGCAGGACATGACGCGGCTGTGTCCTGGGTTGATTGTCACCAACCCTACCCCTGTCCCAACCAGTGGGCAAGTCCCACTTGCCATTCCAGCCACGGTCCCCTGGACTGCTCCACGCGGCTGGTCCCCAGCCCTGCAAGAGGGTGTGAGAGGATCCAGAGCCTCAGGCTTCCAGACATTTCTTATTGGCCTGTTTTAGTTTTTCTTCTGGCTGTTTGGTTCCCACTAACAGGAATTGCTTGGGAGGTAAACACGAGGTTCCCCTGGCATTTGGGCACAGGTGACTATCTGAGTGGCCTCCTGGGCATTTCCTGCGTGTGTGAAGGGCAGGGAGGGAGCACACTGTCTGCCAGGGAGCTCTGCTGGGTTAGTGGCGGCCTTGGGCTGAGTCACACAGCTCACCACGTGTGTGCCAGTGTCTGTCTTGTCAGAGGACTATGAGGAGATGATGTCACAGGTCAAAGGTGGTGTCCTCTACCCCGTAGAAAATGAGCCCTCAGCCGGGCGGTGGTGGCGCATGACTTTAATCCCAGCACTCGGGAGGCAGAGCCAGGTGGATCTCTGTGAGTTGGAGGCCAGCCTGGGCTACAGAGCGAGATCCAGGACAGGCTCCAAAATGACATGGAGAAACCCTGTCTCAGAAAAAAAAGAAAGAAAGAAAGAAAGAAAGAAAGAAAGAAAGAAAGAAAGAAAGAAAGAAAGAAAGAAAGAAAGAAAAGGAAAGAAAATGAACCCTCATGCCTACCGTGTGTCGGGTGTCCCCACGGTTTCCTACCCCTTCGGCAGCCTCAACAATGTACCTGCACTTCACAGGCTGTGGTTGGAAAGATTAGCAGCTGAGGCCATCAGCGCAGGGGCGTGTGCCACCCACACGCTGCACAAATCCTCAGCTGTTGAGCAGACACTTGCTGAGTAGCCCCTGCCCCCTTGCTCTGTTGCCAGCGTCCACTAGAAGCCCCTCCTGCATAGACAGATGGGTCACATCAGAGAACATGCAGTAGCCCAGTGAGAGGCAGCGCCCACCACTGCGGACCTGACTCGCCGTGCCTAACGGAAACACTCCCATCCGCAAAATAAACACAGAACATTTATCTATCCCTCCCACAAAAGTGACCTTGGAGGTGGCATTACCTGTCCCACCCCACCCTGTTTCCAGTCCAAATTCCTGCCAGGTAGTCGGTGCTAGAAATGCGTAGTGAGTGGGTGGATTTAACCATTCGTGGCTAACACTCCTTCCTATCTATGTCAAAGCCCTGACCCATTTACCCTTGACAAACTAAAACTACCCTCCAAAGCATAGAGTCCCCTTGCGGTCAGTGTCAACCTTAAACATAGGACCAGCCACTGGAGTCACAGGGCCACCGTGGCCTCCCATTTGGTCACAGCTGGTACTTGACTAAGGTGAGCTCTTAGGCTTGTGTCTCACAGTTTCTCATACCCAGTCCCTTCCCATTTCTCCTCACTGTCTGTGTTCAACCTAGGCGGTAATGTCCCCATCTAATATCCACGGGTGAGCATATGGGCAACGTGCCATAACCAACAAAGCTGTAGGGGGAGAGCCTGGCCACCCTAGAGGGGCAAGGGACCTTCCTACAAAGGACTTGTTTCTCCCCAGGTCAGTGGGACGAAGCAGGTAGGCAGTGTGGGGCAGGAAGGTATCCCTATGTTAGAAGAGCCAGGCTCATACTGAGAGGGCGTGGGGGTCTCTTTCAGACCGGGAAAACCAAAAACAAAAATACTGATGTCAGACCATCTTCCCCCTCCCGAATCCGATGTAATAATGATGTGTTTTACACTGACGGTGTCTCGCTGCGTTTGTCTTTCTATATAGTGGTTTTTATAATGACGTCCTTAGTTTTAATAAAGGAGAAAAGTTAACTGTTCTCCTGATTGAAGTCTGTTTTGATGTTTCAAACACAGGCTGGGAGCCTGAGCCGTGGAACTTGTCACTGTGGGCTGAGGAAGAAAGAGGACCAGAGTCTGGGGGCTCAGCTGAGGGGTAGAGGGTGGGGTCACAGGTCCATCCTGAAGACCTCAAGGTTTGTTTGAGGTCAAGAACAGAAAACAGAGCCAGGCAGATTCTATTCTGAGTGGGTGCAGCCTGGGTCACAGGATGAGGATGAAGACAGCGGAAGGTTTGGGAGCCTGGGTATGACTGAGCTGCTGCTCTAAGTACAAAGCTGGAGTAGCCCATATGGTGCCATAAGGTTGGGTCCCTATCACTATACCTGTATCAAAACCCACAGGTTATGGAGCTGGGAGTGCACCCACCCTCTACAAAACCCAGAAGCCTAGTGATGATGACTCCTGAACACAGGTCACTGACCATGGCGTGAACATGACTCTAGTGGAATGTTGGAATCGGGGACACTAAGTGTGTGCATTGGAGGGGGGGACAGCTGGTGGTGTTATGAACCTGAAACCAAACCAAACCAAACCAACCAAACAAACAAACAAAAAGACAGTTGCTCAAAATTCAAAAGCAAATGACTCCAGAAACAAGGCAAAATGCCTACACCCATCCATTGCTCAGGGTAGTGCTGGATGCTGGAAGCCAGGGTGAGAAGGTAGCAAAGGAAGAAAAAAAAATCCCTCCTTGCACATGATGGAGAAAATTCCAAGGAATTTACAGAGATTCGGAAGCATGAGTTCAAAACGCTGCAGAACACTGGATGAGAGGTCATTAACGAATTGACTTTTACCTACTGATACCAAACATAAGAACAGGAATGTTTAAAATGCTATAACAGCCAGAAGCCCCCCCCATAAATTAATTACTTAGGTGCAGATATAAAAATAACATGCATGATTTAAATACCCAAAACCAAACAAACAAGCAAAACCACCAAAAGAAATCAAAGAAATTCTAAGCCAAAGAGAAACATACCTTGATCGTGGATTGAAGGACCCAGCATGATGAAAAAAAAAAAAAAAAAAGTCAATTCTTCCTCCCCAAAGCTCTGCTCTGTGAAGGGTCCCATTAAAAAGAAGAAAAAAAACAAGCCCTATATAGATGAGAGGAAAACGTTTGCAGACACATAGGCAACAAATAACCAGTGGGCCAAAACACATAAAGGAAACTCCAAACTAAACAAGAAAGCATCACATTAGGGGCTGGGGGGTGTATCTCAGTTTGTAGAATGCTCGTCTAGCATGCACAAAACCCTGTGTTCAATTCCCCAGCACCACATGAATTGGGCGTGGTGAAGCATGGCTTGTAATCTCAGAGTTTGGGAAGCAGAGGCAGGAGAATGAGATGTTCAGAATCATCCTCAGTGGCACAGCAAGCTGGAGGTCAGCCTGAGACTTGTTCGACCCTATCTCAGAGAAGAGGGAGCGAGAGAGAAAAAAAGGGAAGAAGAGATGAGAAAATGGTTAGGAAAAAAAATCAAACTGGACATAGAGACATTCACTAAAGAGAGCACAGAAGGCAAATGATTCTGATAGAGGGCAAGTAACCTATTTTTATTTTATTGGCTGTGCTTTTAGACTTGAAAAAAACAAAACACCTTAATCTAAGTCCGTGAAGATTTCTCTCAGCCTGACAACTTAGCCTCTTCATGTATGTCTTTGGTCCACCCTGAATTAATTTTGCATGTGGTGAAGTTTAGGTCCAACTTCATTCTTTTGCATGTGAATATCCAGTAGTCCCAGTACCGTGAGAAATCATCCTGTGTCAAAAATCATTATAAATATGAGGTTTATTTTTGAACTCCAAATTCTATCCCAGTGACTAATAATCTCCTAATGCCAAGAACACATTGTCCTGACTAGCATGGCTCGGTAGACATCTGAGCCCTCTCTGTTCTCTTCCTTACTGTCTGGGCTGTTCTGGCTCATTGTGGAACATGTGAACTTTAGGATCTGCCACATGATCTACTCAGTGAAGTCATTTGGGTATTGTGCCTTCAGATCAGCCTGGAGAACATGGCCATCTGAACACCACCACATCTTCCAATTCATGAACATGGGATGTCTTCTCATTTGCCTGAATCTTGCTTCATTTCCACTTTCAGAGCCCAGGTGAGGCTCTGAAACCTTTGTGAGGCTAATCTTGGTTGTCAAGTTAACACACCTGGGGAGAGGGATCAATGGAAGAATTGCCTACATCAGCCTGGCCCGTGGGTGTGTCTATGGGGATTGCCTGGACTGATGTTTAATGTAGGAGGGCCCAGCCCACTGTGGGTGATATCATCCCTGAGCAGGTGGTCTTGGGTTGTATAAGAAATGTAGCTGAACATGAACCAGAGAGCAAGACAATAAGCAGTGTTCCTCCATGGTTTCTGCTCCAGCTTCCTGCCTTGAGTTCCTGTCCTGACTTCCCTCAGCGATGGACTGTGACCTAGAATTGTAAGAGGGGAAGGGGAACAAAACAAAACAAAAGAAGAAACCTTCCTCCTCATGTTGCTTTTGGTCACGGTGTTTATCACAGCAACCATATGAAAATAGCACACCTTGTGTTAAATACAGAAAGAAACAAGGAGTGTAAGACCTCATGACAGAGAAATCCAAACTGAAACTGCAGTGCAACATCACGAAACACCAGACAGAACAGCAAAATCAGGAACTACAGCAAACACTGGTGGGCATGTGGAGAAGTTTGTGACATCCACGTCACAGGGGGGTGTCAAACAGCCACTCTGGGAATAATTGGTCAGTTTCTTTATAAGTGGGGTGGGGGAGGGTGCTCAGTTAAGAGCACTGACTGCTCTTCCAGAAGACCTGAATTACCAGCAGCCACATGGCAGCTCATGTAAATCCAGCTCCAGGGGATATGATGCCCTCTTCTGGCCTCCACAGACACTGCACTTTAGTGCACATACACACACACATACACACACACACACACACACACACACACACACACACATGCGTGCACGTATTTAAAAATAAGAGATCAATCTTTTAAAACTGAACATGAGACTAGTACGTAACCCAGAAGTCACACTCCAGAAATCTGTTCCAGATGATTCAAAACTAAAATCCACATGAAAGCCTTCACTGCTCAGGACAGCTCTGCTTGTGAGAGCATCAAGAAACTGTGGTACATCCATCCCATGGAATACTAGGTAGCAATAAAAGCGAACTACTGATATATACAGAAATGTGAAAATTAGTGTTCAGAGGGGGAAAAGTTGTATATTACAATATACTACATATATATTGTAATAAACTGTATATTATATAGAAGTTATTTACTGTAATATACTGTATATTATATAGAAGTTATGTACTATAATATACTGCATATTATATAGAAGTTATATACTGTAATATACTGTAGATTATATAGAAGTTATATAGTATATTATACTATAGATTATATAGAAGTTATATACTGTAATAAACTATATTATATAGAAGTTATATACTGTAATATACTGTATATTATATAGAAGTTATATACTGTAATATACAATATAATATATAGATGTTATATACTGTAATAAACTATATTATATAAAAGTTATATACTGTAATAGACTGCATATTATATAGAAGTTTTATAATACTGTAATATATTGTATAGTATATAGAAGTTATATACTGTAATAGACTGTTTATTATATAAAAGTTATATACTGTAATATACTATATATTATGTAGAGGTTATATACTGGATGGTTCCATTTCTACAACATGCTTAAAGTTTATCAAAGATATGGCTAATATATTAATGATTGCCAGGTATCGGTGGGAAGGCAGGAGGGAAGTGGGAATGGTTATGAGGAGTAGATCAGGCCTTAGAGGCAGGAGGATCTCTGTGAGTTTGAGGACACCCTGGTCTACATAGTTACATATTTGAAAACACAACAGAAAGTACAAGAACACACAGTTAAAACATTTAAACCCAAGCCCCACATTGACCCCATTATACACTTGTGAATGAAAAGCTCTAACAAAAGCACAATGTCTCCACATGTGTACTGTGACATATACATACATGCACGTGTGTGCATGCATGGAAAATAAATAAATGAGAATGCTGATGAAATAAAAAAAAAAAACCCAGGTATTCATAAAGATATTCACAGCATGAGTATATAGGGGAGAATCAAAGTGAAAGGACAGGAAAGCATACCGTGGTCACTAACCCAAACCAGCCAACCAACCAGAGTTGTATTGATGAACCAGAGAAGAGAAGAGGAGAGGGGAATGGAGGAAGAAAAGGAGGGGGGACAGAGGGGAGAGGAGGGAAGGGGGGAGGGAAAGAGATGGGAGGGTATTGGAGAGAAGAGAAGGGAAAGGGACAGGACGGGAGGGGAGAGAAGGGAAGGGAAGGGAAGGGAAGGGAAGGGGAAGGGACAGGAGGGGACTGGAGGGGAGGGGATTGGAGGGAAGGGAAAAGAGTTGAATGACTAAGAAACAGACAGCTCATGATCAGCAACTGTGTCCAAATTGATGCTGGAGCTCAGCTAGCTGAAGGCTAGTGAGCGAGCCACACCTCCCACAGATTAAAAATAGAAGAGTAAGAGAAACACAAAACAGAAGGAAAAGAGCAACGATGATAAACGTGCGACCAAGGGGGGAAGAAACTAAACACAACAAAGGGGGCCGCGAGGCCAAGGGATGATTTACAAGAGAAGCTAATACAGCCCATCAATCCTCAGCAAAACTCATCAGGATGAAAATTAGGACCACAGAGTCCCAGAAGGAGGCCATTAAAAGATGCCACCACGCGTAAAACAAGCATAAAAAAGATGAGAGACCGCTGTGCTTGGGTGGACCTGAGTTCCTGAGACTCACATGGAGGGATCTGGGGGACCAGCTCCACAGCACTGAGAGGTTTATAAATGACAGAGATGTTTGAAAGTGAAATGTGCCCCAGGGGCTTGGCGTTTTAAACATTTAGTCCCTTTAGCTGGTGGGATCAGTCTGGGAAAGTAGGTCTCTGGGGAGGGAGGGGTTACAGCGTGGCCCTGCTTCCAGCCTTCTGTTCCCGGTCCTGCTGAGGTATCAGCAGACATCTGCGACAAGCCCCCATCACCATGGAGCCTGTTGGGGATGAAGTTGGGACCAGGAAGCCAACAGGAATGGGATTAGTGACCTTATAAAGGATTTCAGTCAAGTATCCGGCCCTGTTCTTCTGACTCTTCTTATCATGTCCCTTATGGCCTCTGTTCCTTTCATTGTGTGAGCACACAGCATGCTTCCCCAGGGAGCCAGCAACACAGGTACCTGAGAGATGGAGGGTAGTCCCTACCCAGCACCATGCATACAGCCACCTTGATCTTGGTCCTCAAACCCAATCATGTGGTTGACTCTTTAGTGTGGTGAGGCAATGTGTCAAGCCCCATATATTTTTATTGTTTATAAAAGACAGAGATGTTTGAAAGTGAAATGTCCCCCAGGGTCTTGGTGTTTCGAACATTTAGTTCCTGGCTGATGATTCATTCCATTTGGGGAAGCTATGGCACCTTTAGCTGGTGGGATCAGTCTCGGGGAAGTGGGTCTCGGGGGAGGGAGGGGTTACAGCGTGGCCCTGCTTCCAGCCTTCTGTTCCCGGTCCTGCTGAGGTATCAGCAGGCATCTGCCACAAGCCCCCATCACCATGGAGCCACCTGCTGTCACTTTCCCTATCCTGATGGACTGAATCACCTCAACCCACAAGCCAAAATAAGTCTCTCTTCCAAGACTTTCTGCCTGTTTGTTCACAACACAGAAAAGGCAACTGATGTAAAGAAGCGATATGGAGAAACAGGGCTGTAAATGGCAGTTTTCCTGTCCCAACTGCCCAGTCCCAAACAACCGACTCAAAGGCTGAATATCACTTATAAATGCTTGGCTGCTAGCTCAGGCTTATTACTAACTAGCTCTTACATTTTAAGTTCACCCATATTTCTTATTTACACTCTGCCACATGGTGGTACCTTTATTAGTATGTCATGTTCATCTCCTGCTCTGTGTCTGGCTGACAACTCTTGACTCCACCCTTCTCCTTCCCATCATCCTTAGTTGGGTTGCCCCACCTATACTTCCTGCCTGGCTACTGGCCAATCAGTGTTTTATTTTTTTTATATTATTATTATTATTATTTTTCGAGACAGGGTTTCTCTGTGTAGCTTTGCGCCTTTCCTGGAACTCACTTGGTAGCCCAGGCTGGCCTCGAACTCACAGAGATCCGCCTGGCTCTGCCTCCCCGAGTGCTGGGATTAAAGGCGTGCGCCACCACCGCCCGGCTCAATCAGTATTTTATTAAACCAATTCAAGTGACAAATCTTTACAGTGTACAAGAGGATTATTCCACAGCACAGGGTTGCCATAACAAACCTGGCCATGTGGTTCTTAGGCCTTTGGAACTGGTTGGGGGAGGGAATGTGGAAGAGTTGGGAGCTGAGAGCTGAAGAGGCCCTCAAATGCTTTGAGCAAAGATTAGCAGGCCAGTCATGTTGGAGTTTAGAAGGTCAGAATGTTGAGTAAAGTACAAACAATAAAGACTATAGATGTCTGTGGTCTCTGCTGCCACTGAGAGCCATGTTGAAGTCCATTCTCTGTGCTGCCACTGGGGACCAATTTGAAGTCCGTGTTCTGTGCTGCCCCCAGAGGCTGTGTGGATGTCCGTGGTCCCTGCTACTGCCAAAAAACATGTGGAAGTCCACGATTCCTGCTGCCACTGGCTGTTATGGGCAGGGGAAGCTTCTTTTGCAGTGATATCGATGACTCCAGACTCACAATTGAGAATGAAAGACATTGAAGGCTTCTCTGACAACTGCACCCCCATCCTCAAAAAAAAAAAAAAAAAAAAAAAAAAAAAAAAAAAAAAAAAAAAAAAGAAAGAAAGAAAGAAAAGAAAAAGAAAAAGAAAAAGAAAAAGAAATAGTCTAGGCAGGAAGCTATTGAAGAGAATCCTTACAAATTGTGATAAGAATGTTCAAGTGTAGCTCTTCACAGTTGGTGGCTTCTGGCAGTGTTGGGGGGTGGGGAAGGACTCAGTTTTCTTTAAGGAGCTGGTCACTGGGAGCTTGACCATGCTCCAGTGAGTATATGGACAACACAAGTTGGACTTGTATTTTTTTCTTTCTTTTTTTCTTTTTTCTTACTTTGGGGAAGGCACAATGGGGAAGATGGACATGAAAGGAATAGGAAATGAGTGTGATCAGGGTGCGTTGCATGAAATTCCCAAATACTCAATTAAAATGTTATGAAAAAAAAAAAAAGCTATACTCAGGAGCTCTGAGAGGAGCGCAGACTCTTCCAGAAACCGGGCTGGAGCCGAGAATCTGGCTGTATAGTAGGACAGGCCCACAGGGTTGAGGAAATTGGCTCAGACCAGTTGCCAAGGCAGGTACATAACGTACTCCTTATGAGCCAACCTGGAGTCTGCCTGAGGGCCTAGCAACAGGAGCTGTCAGAGTTCCTGATCATGCCCAGCCAATGAGGGGCGACCACGCGATGTCATCATATTGTGACACAGACTGGGTGCTAGGAGGAAGGTATATAAGGCCTTCCCCTTAATAAATAAATGAGTTTGTTGTTTGCCTTCAACTGACTCCTGATGTCTGTGTCGTTGACACTGCGACTTCTCACGCCCTCCCCTGAGGGAGCCGTTAGGATCCAGCAATATGACTGCATTACGCCTGTGTCCTGAAAACTTCTCATGATTGTGTAGGTAGAGAATTCAAAATAATTGAAAAAAAAATAAGCTCAATAGGTAGGCATAAGAAAACCACGCCCATCATTCACACATAATCTAATGTGGATTGGTGAGAAGCCACCGTTACACTTGGCTGGGGGAACTGGGCACCCTTTGTCCTGTCTCCTTGACGATCTGTGCGGGTCTGAATGAGAATGGCCCATGGGCTCATATGTTTGAACACTTGGTAGAATTGTTTGGGAAGGATTAGGGGGTGTGGCCTTGTTGCAGGAAATGTGTCACTGTGGGTGGGGCTTTGAGGTTTCAAGAGACCTCACCATTCCCAGCTCTCTCTCTCTCTCTCTCTCTCTCTCTCTCTCTCTCTCTCTCTCTCTCTCTCTCTTTCTCTCCTACTTGTGGAACAAAGTGAGCTCTCAGCCATTCCTGCCACCATTGCCACCATGCCGTCACTTGCCCATTGCAGACTCTAACCCTCTGGAACTACAGGTCCAGTTTAACACTTTCTTTTATAAGTTGCCTTGGTCATGATGTTTTGTCACAATAGAAAAGTGACTAAGACAGACTGAAAATGAAGTAAGAAGTCCTGCAGAGACATATAAAATTGTTAGACATGGGGAAATATTCCTAACCAATACTAGATGCCCTGATGTTACAAGAGACACGATGAACAGTTAGTCATAAAAAAAAATTTAATTTTTAGCCGATAGAAGATGTTACGGTCAACATCAACACACGAAGCAGAGACCTGAAACACAAAAGCCACAAGCAAGTCTTGGTTTTAACACACTGAAAACATGGGCTCAGCAGGAAAGTGTGAGGGACATGGAGAGGCATTGATCATGAGAGGCTGCCATCAGGCAAGGGATCTGGTGAAATGATGAGCTGGACACTCACCAGACTGGCAGGAAAAATTCTACAAGTTCTTTATGGGCAAGTATGACTAAGCCACCTGTTCTGTACTCTCGAGAAGAGTCTAGAAACAACCTGAAAATGTCTATTCAAAAAGGAGCACCCCCTCTGATCCTGTATGAAATGAACAGAATGGAATTTTGTGCTGGGTAGTTTTGTGTGTGTGTGTGTGTGTGTGTGTGTGTGTGTGTGTGTGTGTGTGTGTGTTCTATCTACAGGGGATAGCCTCCAGGATGTGTTAGCAACTAATGAACAATTTTCTGAACACTCAGTGTGATTTTCACTCGTACAGTGAGAAGAAAGTAGAGCAGTGGTGTGGGAAGGTGCCTCACTCCTTGGCATGAGCCGCCTCTTTCTGGGTAGAGTAAGAGTTTTTCAGATCTCAAGAACATTTCTCCAGCTTCATCCGGCTGTTCACGACACAGTAGCCACAGACATGATGCACCTTGAAGTTGACCACGTTGGTAATGTTCCCTCTGTGACTTGCTCAAGTCTAGACAGTCAACAAAACAATCCATCTGGCCCTGAGATGCAGTGCTTGCCAGGCTCTGTGGGGGTACACTCGCCCATAGCCAACTTGAAATGCCAACATGTCATCCCCGAGTACTATCTTGGGAGAGATGTGCTGTGCATCACTGGGTCACGTCTCATAGCAACAGTCAACAACTTCCAGAGTACCTACAATGGCTAAAGAGGCTCTCGATCAATATTCTGAACACATACTATCTTTGTTTTCGATATAATGTGCTTTTTAAAAATGTTATTCATTCTTGAGAATTTTGTACAATGTAGTTTGATCATATTCTTCTCCAATCCTTCTCCAACTCCTCCCAAACCCACTTTCACCCCCCTCCCCATACACTCCCAACCTCATGCTCTCTCTCTCTCTCTTCTTTAAAAATAAAAGCCAATGAGCTGCACATATATTCTCACATGTGTGGCCACCCACTGGAGCATGGTTGACCTGCCAGGGGCTAGTGACACCCTGAGAGGAAACTGACTCTCCCTTCCCAGAGGCCCCCAAGTGTCCAAAGCTCCTCAGTCAGGGGTGGGGGCTCTGAGCTCCTTCCCTCCATGCCTCAGTGGTGACTGGCTTGATCTTGTGCAGACAACCACAGCTGCTGGGAGCTCATGTGGGCAGAGGTCCTGTCACGTCCAGGAGACACTGTTTCATCTCGATCCTGCCTGACCTCTGACTCTTACGATCTTTCCACCCTCTCTTCCAGGATGGTCCCTGAGCTGCGGGCGGTGGGGTGGGGGCAGGGGCATAATGTGTCTTAGGAAAATTCCCATTCTGAACCTTCGCTGACTCTTAACAGGCGACTCATAAACTCCCTGGGGCATACACAATGTACCATCACAGGCATCCACACTGGCTCAGGCCGCTGCTGACTGTTGGAAGAGCCTGGAATTCCATGCAACTATTTAGAAGGATGAATTGCAGGGTGTTGTGTAGTGGATTTAAAAGGATTCTCACAAGGAATCTGTCAATTAACAAAGCAGAGAAGACCTAAGATGGCCAAGGCATACAGTTGATGATGTTTTTGCAGTACCGTGAACCCTGATGCCTCTCTACATGCATCTGTGAACACTGGTGCATGGTACCATAAGCCTCAGAAGAATTAATCAGAGTCTGGTTGGCCCAAGGATGGGCTGGGTGGGAAAGAGAAAAGGAGCCAAACAAAATAGGAAAACAGAACCAAAGAGGCGGCCAAGAAAGCAAAGCGTGCATATGTTAACCCATTTGGCATCTGTGTAAAATCTATGGATGCATTTAGTTTATTTATGTTGCTTAAAAATCCACTTTTCAGCCACAGTCTCCTCTGGACGGTGGTTGGGATCTCTGCCTGTGCAGCGACCACTCCAGTTGAAACTGGTACTTCAGTTTGAAACACCCCCCCCCCCCAGCATTCCTCAGCTGGAAACTTGATCACCAAAGTGACTATACTGTGAGGTGGAAGCCTCTAGAACATGATTAGATCATAGTAGCTATGATCTTCAGGAGAGGATTCACGCCACCATAAAAAGGCAAGTGGGGGTGCTTTTAGACTCCCTGCCTTCCATCATTCAAGGGTGCAGCAAGTTTCCTGGACTCCATCTTGGACTTCCAGGCACCAGAACTGTAAGAACATACACTTCTGTTCGTTGTAGAGCATTGGCTATGGAGCATTCTGCTGAGCTAACACAACACAGAGCAGCAGTCACCCACAACCCTGCTCTGTGGCAAAGCTGTGGGCTGTGCTTCCCCTTCGGTGGCTCTGCGTGGTGTCGGCTGGGTCGTGGGGTGTGATGGTATGAGGCTCCACATGACCTCCCTTGGCAGCCATGGAATGGGACCTCAGCTCTCTTCTGCAGGCCTCTCTTCGTGCCAGCTAGAGTGCCCTCACATGATGATGGCCCGGCTCTAAGGAGGAACACTCCAAAGGGAGAGGTTGAAGGAGGGTCACTTCTACTAGGTTCTGTCAGCCTCGGGGCCAGCTCAGATTCATGGGGAGGAGAAACAGAGCTTCCCCTTTTATGAGGAAGTAGTAAGACCGCACAGGGTAGCAGAGACTGTGGGGCCCTCTGGAAATCACCACAGCCCTCTGGGTCCATGTAGCACACACAGAATCCTGGGTTCTTTGAGACTGGGAGGTGGAGGGACATCAGTGAGCATCCAGTCCAAAAATCTCATTTGACCATGAGGAAATAGAGGCTCCAGGGGAGAAGGCAATGTGTCTACCATCACCCAGAGACAGAGAACAGATACCAGCTAAGTCTACAGATGAGATAGTACCTTGGTCACCCTTGTTTCTCTAGTGACTCTTGATTGATAAGACAAACTAGTTTTCCTGTCCTTGCCTGGACTACATGTATTTCCATTCATCCAGCTACATGCCCATCCATCCATCTCTCCACCCACCCACCTACCTACCCATCCATCCATCCATCCACTCACCCACCCACCTACCTACCCATCCATCCATCCACCCACCCACCTATCCAACCACATATCTGTCTTAGTCACTGTTTATTGCTGTGAAGAGATATCATGACCAAGGCAACTCTTATAAGAGAAAGCACTTAATTGGAGGCTTGCTTACAGTTCCGGAGGTTTAATCCATTATCTTTATGGCAGGAAGCCTGGTGGCATGCAGTAGACATGATGCAGGAGTAGTTGAGAACTACATCCTGATCCATAGGCGGGGAGAGAGAGAGAGAGAGCGAGACTGGGCGTGGTATGGGCTTTTGAAACCTCAAAGTTAATCCCCAGTGACACACTTCTTCCAACAAGGCCATATGTCCTAATCCTTCTCAAATAGTGCCACTCCGTAAGTGGTTAAACATTCAAATATAATGAGCCTATGAGGATCTTTTTTTTATATAAATTTATTTTTATTTATGTGCATTGGTGGTTTCCTTGCATGTAGGTCTGTGTGAGGGTGTCAGATTTCTGGAACTGGAGTTACAGACAGTTGTGAGCTGCCATGTGGGTACTGGGAATTGAACCCAGGTCTTCTGGAAGAGCAGCGGGTGCTCTTAACCACTGAGCCATCATCTCTCCAGCCCCTATGGCATTCTTATTCAGCCACCACACTATCCATCTGCCATACTTAGAGACACACATTTATACACCTACACACATCTGCCCACCCATCCATCCGCCTCACCATTTATTTGTCTGTGATGATTAATATTCATTGTCAGCTTAACCGGATTTAGAACCGACATGGAAACACACTTCTGGGTGTGCCTACAAGGTGTTTCCATGAAGCTTTAACTAAGGAAGGAAGACCCAGCCTGGATGTGGGTAGAACCATCCCACGTGCTGGGAGTTCGAGACTGAACAAAAAGGAGAAATTGATCACTCCAAAAGACTAAGATAGAGCGCGAGAAAGATAGCGAGCTGAGCCCCGGCATTCAGCTCTTTCTCCATCCTGACTGCAGATGCCGTGTGACCAGCAGCTGCCTCATCTTCCTGCCACCACGCCTCCCCTCCACCGTGGACCGTGTCCCTAAGCTGTGAGCTAAAATGGATTCCTCTTCCCTTAAGTCGCTCTTGTTAGGCATTTCGTCACCCCAACAAGAAAAGTGACCAATCTACTGCCCATCCATTCATCTTGTACCCTTCCAACTACCTACCTGCACTTGGGCCACCGTGCTGGATAGCGAAGGCTGGTGTACCTGTGGATGCCTGTCAGCTGTGTTTCCCATATGAGTCACTTCAGTCCTTGTTCCTCAGTCCTCATTTCCCTGGGGTAAGTCTCCAGGCCTTAACCATCAGTGACAGTCCTAGGAAGCTAGCTGGGTGACCTGTGAGTAGCGTTACGTCACAGCTGAACAGAGGGCTTCAGCCATGTTCCCGTTGACGGACAGGTGAGGAAGGAGCTGCCCCAGCAGAGAAAGATGCTCCTGAAATCCTGAGCAGGCATCACACAAGTTGTGTTTTCATGCTCCCCCTGCTTCAGGGACACCAGGAGAAGCAGTAACAATCGATATCCAGCATCCTGGCGATATCACTAACACAGGAAAACAGAGACATGCTTTGCTCCCAGCACGGCACTGGGCGCCATGGTAGTTCAATGTCTTGCTTCTTTGTAACTAGCCTCAGAAGTTGGTCCCACCGTTATCCCATTCTATGGATGACAATGTTGAAGGTCAGAAAGATCAGCAATGAACCCCACACCTGACAACTAGCATCATGGCGTGTCTGCCAGGGTCAGCTTGTGCACACACCTTTATATACACTCACCTATTGACTTAGGGCTCAGCAAAAGTACATTGACTGCCTACTGTATACCCTTGAAGGAGCCTCCATTCCAACCATAGATGATGGAAAAGCAACAATAACTAATTAAACATTAGTTATCCCACATGTGTGATGGGAGGCAGTGGGCATCTTGGAGCATGGCATCCAAGAAGAGGAATGTCAAGTGCAAAGGTCCTGGGGTAGGGGTGCCTGGCGCATTGTCAGGGGAATCTCAAGGTAGGCAGTATGATTACATGAAGAGGGGAGTCGAGTGCAGGGAGTTAACATGAGAGGAGACACAGGGAGACCCTGAATGGACTTTGGGGACCTTGGTAAGGACTTGAACTGAACTTCCAGTATAAGGCAGGATGGCTCAGGGAGGTCTGGAGGCTAGGGGTGGTGTGCTGTGGCTTCACATTTATAAGGATCCAGAGTGCTGGGGAAGCACTGGCTGCAGGGAGCCAGGGTGGAGGAGGACCAGCAGGGGCAGAATGGCGATGGGGAGAAGCAAGCAGGTTCAGATGCTTTCAGAAGACAGAGCTGTAGGCTTTTCCGATAGCCTGAGACTGGGGTGGGAGCCTTGTGGATGAGCCGAGGCTCTTAAACTCTGAGAAGCAGGAAAGTTGGAATTAACTCTGACATGCAAGTGTCAAGGCCGTGAAGAGAGGTAGAAACGCAACTGGAGGTGACAGCTGAGACCTGGGCATCTCCGTGGCATGTAAAGCCACCAGGCTAGATCAGATCAATAACGGTGGTGGGGGGGGGGTTGCAGGGGACAGGAGTGAAAAAAGATACAGAACTTAAGAAGACCCCAACACGTTCAAGGTTAAGGGGACCAACAGTGCAGGAGGAGAGGGCAAGAGGGATCTACCAGACAGGTTGGAGCAAGGCACACTGTGCAACCCCTGGGGGTGCCAGGGCCGATCAGGGAGGGACTTAGTATTGGGAACAAATGCTCCCAAAGGCTGGCGTGGCTGAGGGGTGATGCAGCACTCTGGGTTAGTGTTGAACAATTAATGGGCCTTCCCAGTGAGAAATCATTCCAAGCGCTCAGAGATTAATAAGGAAAAACTCTTTGATAATAGTTGTAGATGTAACCAATCGTCTTATTAAAATGAGAAACACAGAGCCAATGTAAAAGAGAAAGCAGAGAGGTCAGAGCTCAGAGCTAAAATCTTACCTCCTGCAGTACTCCTAGCTTCCCCGAGAGAGCTTCTTCCTGTTTGTCTGTCTTTAAATAGTCTTTCTGTTCTGCCTTCTCATTGGTTGTAAACCCAACCACATGACTGCCTCGTCACTGCCTGTAAGTACCGCCCTCCAGGTCTTAAAGGCGTATGTCTCCAATACTGGCTGTATCCCTGAACACACAGAGATCTACCTAGCTCTTCTAACCACCACGCTCTTGCTATGGCTCTAATAGCTCTGACCCCAGGGCAACTTTATTTATTAACATACAATTAAAATCATATTTCAGTGCAAATAAAATATCACCATAAATAGCGCGCGACCCGTTCTGGCTAATGCACAAAAGGGAACCGGCCCTGAACGGATATCCCTGTTTATATATGTTCATGGCCCCAAGTTACACTTTGAGCAGTTACACGTGCTCCACAGAGACAGAGCTCCAGGGCTTGGTTGTCAGGACAAACAGGGAGACTTAACAAATGTAGAAATCCTTACTGACTAAGGCTGCTTTTCCTGGGCCGGTTCCAGGGTCGTCCTGCCCGTCTGGCAAAATTATGCTCTTCCAGATAAGAGGCACAAAGCTTAATGATGGACTTAATGCAGCCCTGACCCAGTATTGTCCCCTTTGAAGTGCCCTATAGAGGCTCTTTGATGTGGGGATGGGCCTGGTGGCCGGCTGTGAGCCAAGGGAGTCTCCTTTTGTTACATGAATAGAGCCTAATTGGCAGCAGTCTTAGTGACCTTCTGTCAGAATCTTAAGAAATGTGCTCTCGACACACCTAAAGCTTAGTTATGTTAGAGGTACAGGTATGTCCTTCTTGCCGTTTCTATGACCGTCTGGTCGGTGTGTACTACTCAGCATTGAGCACTTCTTTAGCTCAATTCCACTTTGTGTTATTTAGTATTTCCTCAGCATATGCTTTATAACATCCAGTTATTATTTCCAGTTTCTTCTATATCGTTCAGCCCAATCCCTGCCTATCCTACCAGGAGCTGGTCTGGAGTATCATATCATGGAGTCTTGCTGGGAGAAGGGAATGGGCAGGGAAGAGAAGGATGGATGAGAGAAACAGCAGCTGGATGAACACAGCTGCCGGGAGCCGAGGGTGCAAGGGCGTTATCCACACACCTGTCCTGAGCTGGGTGCAGATGGACTCCGGCCAAGTGCAGAACAGAGAATAAAGTCAGGGTGCTGTACCCAAGCTGAAACCCCAGCTTCACGAGGGTGCCTCCCAGCCAGAAGCCCTCATCACTCATGGCTCTTCCGGCGGCTGCTGCTGCCTGTTCCAAGACGAGGCCAGCCTCTGTACATGTGGCCTTGTGGTGCTCAGATGCGGTCGGGGGGACATATGTGCTTTCAGAATAACATCCTGTCGGCATTCGGACAACCCACCTTCTCATTAATCCCCCAGGAAATAACCAAGCGCCTGGCAAATATCCAATTCTCAGAGCAGGAGGTGGCGAGATGTGATGAGGGAGGAAAGTGCAGAGAGCCCCGCAGGCAGGAACAGTTGCTAGAGATGTCTATTTGTGGCTCTCCGGCTAATGTCTGAGGATGGTAATGAATAGTTGTCCTTCCTTCAGCAACGTGTGTCTTCATGGCTCAGACACAGGCTGCCGCTGCCTCTTGTTTTTCAGGACTACAGGAATGCCTGAGGATGGATGGGGTGACTCGGGGTCTTGAGGGGCAGGGGGCACAGGTCGGAGGAGTCATTTGTCCCTAGGTACAGCCTACATGCCACCAGGGCGAGGAGCTCACTACTGTCCGGTAGTCTGTCTGTCCATGGTCAAATGAACCAAACTTTTCCATCTGACCAAGTCTGTGCATGGCTCTAGACACAGGGTACCTCGAATGAGACAGGGTTCCTGCCGTCAGGGGAGAGACTCACAGGAAACCACAGCAGCAATGGCAAAGAGATGATGGCGGAGAAAGTCAACACGGGACAGAGAATGAAGGGTGACTTGAGAGAGTAATGGGGTGACCAGGGTTGGGACAGTTCATCTGAGAGCCGACAGGCAGAACTCTAGGCGTCAGAGCAGCGGGGTCGGGTGAGGGTGCATTGTGGACATAGGGGTGAGGCTTGTGCCCTCAGCGAGTCTGTTCTCCCCACCTCTCCCCCTGTCCAGTACTGCCCTGGAGACCCATGTTCCTGCTGACTGTCCCTGGGGACACCCTACAGAGACCCAAAAAAGAGTCCTCAAAGGAAAATCCTGTCCCTCCAGGGCTCTTGCCTAGTCTCCATCAAGCTGAAGAATGTCCCTAAAGAGATGTGTTCACACCCCAGGCCCCAGAAGTGATGACGTAAGCTGCTGGACCTTTGAAGTTACAGTTTACAAGGGAGCTTTATCTAGCCTCAGAGACTGAGAGGAGACGAACTCCCCAAGTCATTCAGAAGCCTCTACGATAGCAGGGCTGCAAGGGAACTACAGACATGGTGTGGTGCTGTGTGGTCTGGGCCCAGATTCATGAAAAGCTAAGCTCTTGACAACTTCCACAGGCATCCCTCCTGAGCAAGTGGCAGTGGCCTGCCTATCCCCCATGTGTCCCAGGGACTGGTTAAGGTGGAGCCAGGGCAGGAAGTAAAGAAAATGGCCAGGGAAAGTTGGGCAGCCAGCCCTTCACACGTGGCAGACATCGCTGGTCATCTCTGACTAGAGAACACTAATAGTCTTCTTTTAAAATCATTTATTTTTCATTTTATGTGCATTGGTGTTCACCTGTGTGCATGCTTGTCTGTGTGACAGCGTCAGATCCTGGGAAAACTGGAGTTGCAGACAGTTGGGAGCTGCAGGGAATTGAACTCAGGTCCTCTGGAGAGTAGCCAGTGCTTTTAACTGCTGAGCTAACGCTCCAGCACCTTCACTAATAATCTTAAGTCACCTTTCAAGGTGGTACTAAGGAAGAAGGGGAAAAGACTCAATTCACCAGAACATCTGAAACCATAAAAAGGTAACATTGATGTCCCCACTGCAAATGCTACCAAGGAGAAGCTGCCTCGACTCCTCAGTGGCTGGCTGGGGCTTTATCATTTGTTTTCAGTACCAGGGTCTGACCCCAGGACCTCTGTCTCAGTTTGTTTCCTATTGCTGTGATAAAACACTGACCAAAAACAACTTGGAGAACTAAGGTGTATTATTACTGCTGTTGATGTTGTTGTTGTCATTATTATTATTATTATGTGGCTTACACTTCTACATCACAGTCCATCTTTGAGGGAAGTCAGGGCAGGAACCTGCAGGCAGGAGCTGAAGAAGAAACCGTGGAGCCATGCTGCTCACTGGCTTGCTCAGCCTGATTTCTTTCTTTTTTTTTTCTTTTTTTTTTTTTTTGAGACAGGGTTTCTCTGTGTAGCTTTGCGCCTTTCCTGGAACTCACTTGGTAGCCCAGGCTGACCTCGAACTCACAGAGAGCCTGCCTGGCTCTGCCTCTCGAGTGCTGGGATTAAAGGCGTGTTCCACCACTGCCCGGCGCTCAGCCTGATTTTCTTATACATCCCAGGTTCACCTGCTCAATCATGGCCCCACCCACAGAGAGCTGGGCCCTCCCACATCAATCATTAATCAAGAGAAGGCCCCACAGGCTCGCCTACAGGTCAAACCGGCATTTTTCTCAATTGATCTTCCCTCTTCCCAGATGACCCTAGCTGTGTTAAGCTGACAAAACAAACAAACAAACAAACAAAACCAACCAGCAGGCACAGGCTCACAGATTATAGGTAAGTGGTGTATCAATGAGACACACGCCCTGCCTTTTTCTTTTTTTTCTTTTTTTTTTTTTTCTCTTTATTTTGAGACAGGGTCTTACTAAGTCCCCAGTGGGGACTTGAACTAAGACTACAGGCCTACACTACCAGACCCAGCAGAGGTTGGTTTCCAGTATCGCATCATTCAGAATCCCGCCCTCACCTTGGTTATGTTTTCAAAAATCGAACATGTCCCTGCAGCTGTAAATTATTTTAAACAGTGCAGAATTGTTCCCCTATTAAGCTTCTGCTGTTAAATTAAACCGATAAAAGCATTCATTCTCAAACCAAGAGTTTTCTTTTATGGAACACATTGATTAAAATGTCCCCTTGAAAAGGCTTTCAAACTCCTGTAACAGCCGGGAAATGCATACAAGTGTGTGGGCGACAGGCCAGTCACAGGCTTGACTGGGGAGCCTCACTTCTTGGTGCAGCCCCGAGGTGGGGGCTGTGTGGCCTCAGCTGAGGATGGAGGGGCTTGTTCCCACGAGGGCAGGCAGCCTGCAGAAATCCGGGCTGATCAGCCTCCTGGGAGAGAAGACCCAGGCTTTGTGGACATGACGTCTGTGAGATTCATCTTATTATCTGATAACCCTGAACTGACCTCCATGTACACAGCCACTCTGTCTGCACTGGCCCTCTGTGGACAGCCAGCAGGGCTCCAGACTCCCCTTTATAGTTTGATTTTTGTTTATTGGTGTTGTTTGGTTTTGTTCGGGAGTTTTGAGGGTCTTGCTGTATAGCCTTGGCTAGGCTAGAACTCACTAAGTAACACAGGTTAGCTTCAAATTTGTGGCAATCCTCCTGTCTCTGCCTTCTGAGTGTTGGGATTACAGGTGTACACTACCAGACCCAGCCTAATTTATGGGGTGTGTGTGTGTGTGTGTGTGTGTGTGTGTGTGTGTGTGTGTGTGTGTGTGTGTGTGTGTGTGTGTGTGTGGTGTGTGTGTGTGTATGTGTGTGTGTGTGTGTGGTGTGTGTGTGTGTGTATGTGTGTGTGTGTGTGTGTGTATGTGTGTGTGCCTGTGTGTCTGTGTCTGATCACCCTCCACCTCAGTTTCTGAGAAGGCCCCTCACTAAGCTGGAATTTACCAATTAGGCTACATTTGCTAGACAGCAAGTACCTGTCTGTCACTGCCCCCCCCCCCAGCTCCCAGCATTGAGGTTGCAAGTATATGCCACAGCCCCTGGTTTTCACATGGGTGCTGGGGACTGAACTCGGGTCTTGAGCAGAAAGCTACTTACCAAATGAGCCAAATCCCCAGACCCCTTGTTTACATTTTAAAACAGTGAAATGAGTGTTTGGCAGAGAGGTCTGAGCCACACAATACCGAAGAGACCCGGAGGGGCGGGTGTATGAGGAGGACAGGGACAGAGGCAGGAGCGATGAAGCAGAGAGACAAGGAACCACCACCAAGACCTGCAAACGGCCGGGAACAAATTCCCTCAAGGATTCCAGGGAGCCCCCGGCCCAGCATGCACCTGAACGGCAGATGCTGTGAATGAAGGCAGCCATGTTCTATGGAGCTGCCCAGCTTGTAATCACCTGTTACCAGCCTCAGGGAGAGCCAGGATAAGGCTCAGAGGCAGAGACCTTGCCTAGCATTGGCAAGATCGAAGTTTCATCTCCGGCACTGAGAGGTGAAAAAAATAGCAAAAACCTGCTAACAAGACCAGGGCTCTGCAAACATTAGCCGGAAGCGTCAGATGGGCGATTGGCCCAGCACAGGCAGAGCCAAGTTTCTCTCAGCTGGGCTTCCTGCTGCTGCTGCTGACACCAAAAAGTCCCCCTCATCTGGTCCCCTCAGAAATCCCAATCTTGCCTAATGCCTGCCACGCGTGGTTCTCTTGGCTCACCCTGCCACACTGTGTCCTGGAGACTCTGGGCGCCTGGTGAATGCGTATGCGCGGGCTTCTGCAGTGGGCAAAGGGGATTGGAAACACAGGCAGGAACAGCTCACGGTAGATGTGCAGACAGCAAGCACCAATGCATCTCCTCCACCTTGTCAGCAAGTCATCAGTACCCCGTACCTTGCACCAAACTCAGGGTATTTTTGCCTGAGGCGGATGTTTTCCATGTGTGATTTGATTCTTTCCCACAGACGCTGCTAAGTGTGTCTGAAGGATTTTACACCCATGTGAGATATTCCTTAGAGGTATTCAGAAGCCGAGGGGCAGGGTGTTCTCTGTTGCACTGCACAGCTCAAGTCCAGCCGGGCAGCGTCTATGGCTCTCCTTCTCCTCCAATGCTTGAGAGAATGGGAACTCTCTATGCCTGGA